>NW_027397071.1:763769-764340 GCF_003265705.2 Callorhinus ursinus
TCACTCAGCATAACACCCTCCAGTTCCATCCACGTCATTGCAAATGGTAAGATCTCATTCCTTTTGATGGCTGCATAATATTCCATTGTGTATATATACCACCTCTTCTTTATCCATTCATCTGTCGATGGACATCTTGGCTCTTTCCACAGTTTGGCTATTGTGGACATTGCTGCTATAAACATTGGGGTGCACGTACCCCTTCGGATCCCTACATTTGTATCTTTGGCGTAAATACCCAGTAGTGCAATTGCTGGATCGTATGGTAGCTCTATTTTCAACTGTTTGAGGAACCTCCATACTGTTTTCCAGAGTGGTTGCACCAGCTTGCATTCCCACCAACAGTGTAGGAGCGCTCCCCTTTCTCCGCATCCCCGCCAACATCTGTCATTTCCTGACTTGTTAATTTTAGCCATTCTGACTGGTGTGAGGTGGTATCTCATTGAGGTTTTGATTTGGATTTCCCTGATGTCGAGCAATGTTGAGCACTTTTTCATGTGTCTGTTGGCCAATTGGATGTCTTCTTTGGAAATATGTCTGTTCATGTCTTCTGCGCATTTCTTGATTGGCT
>NW_027397071.1:764740-830230 GCF_003265705.2 Callorhinus ursinus
GGTGGTATCTCATTGAGGTTTTGATTTGGATTTCCCTGATTTGGCTGGCTGTTCTTGCTGATCTTCTGGGGGAGGGGCCTGTTGCCGTGGTTCCCAAATGTCTTTGCCGGAGGCGGAATTGCCCCGCCCTTGTCCGTCTGGGCTAAGTAATCTGCTCGGGTTTGCGCTCGGGAGCTTTTGTTCCCTGCAAGCTTTCCGTATGGCTTTGAGGACGAGAGTGAAAATGGCAGCCTTGCAATCTCCGCCCTGGAGGAGCCGAGAACTTGGGGCCCCGCTCCTCAGTGCGCCCCCAGAGAAAAGCAGTAAGTCACTCCCATCTCCCTGGTCTCTGGCCGCACTCCGTGCTCACCCGGCCTGTGACTGAGCATTTCTATCTCTGGCACCCGACCCCGTGTGGAGTCTCCAAACCCAGCAGATTCATGCAGTGCACTCCCGCGCCGCTCCTCCCGGGGGAGGAAGGGGAGTCTCCCCGGATCTGCCGCTTGTTGGGTCCCTGCTGGAGGAGCAGTGGCCCGCCTGGGCCGCGGATCATGGTTTATGGCAACCTCGAGCTTGAGAACCTGCGCCTCGTTTCCGTCTCTGCAGCCGGCTTCCCCGCTCCGATACCTGGAAGCTGTGCCACACTCAGGCACCCCCGGTCTTTCTGTGACCCTGAGGGTCCTGAGACCACACTGTCCCTTGAGGGTTCCACCACCCCTCCCCCTCCCCCGCCCTCTATCCTCCTGAATATCACCTCAGATTCACTTCTCCGCACGTCCTACCTTCCAGAAAGTGGTTGCTTTTCTGTTCAGAGAGTTGTTGCTATTCTTTCCTTTGATCTCCTGTTGAGTTCGTAGGTGTTCAGAATGGTTTGATCCTTATTCAGCTGAATTCATGAGACCAGATGAAATCCAGGTCTCCTACTCCTGCGCCATCTTGCTCTGCCCCCTACCCCAGGGGTTGTTAAGTGTAAACTTTTGGTAGGATAAAAAAGCTTTGTTATTGTGAATTCCCCCAACAGGGTTCTGTTAAAAGAATATCAGACATCATTTTGCAAGGATGGGAGAAAATATTTGGGGGAGCAGGAGAAGTCATCTAAACCTCCTGGAATCTGCAGAAGCTCATGGGTCTACCCATCCTTCACGCCCCTCCCTCCCAGGGACAAAACACACCAATATGATATCTGTTCATGCTCATGCCCTCCCCCTCCCTTACAAGAGGGCCTGGGTGACACCAAGTCATTTACTGACTTATCTTCACAGGCTCTTAAGAGTGTGGCTCTGGTCCAAAGCTGATGGTCCTTGTCTTCCATGCCTTGATCTATTCTTCCCCCCTTTTTTTCTTTAATTAACTTGCTCAGTGGGAAGGAGGATGGTGCTGGCAGTAATGCTTCTCTAAGTTTTCTATTTGTATTACTCAAGCCCAAAAGTTGAGTCTGCAACCCCAATGGACACTACTAACATAACTTGGACACTGAGTATAAGACACTTGTCTAAATATCAGACCGAACCCAGACTTGAGAAGAACCTGGACATCCTGCCTTGTGCTCAGTACATGGCCGATGCTGTGTAACATTTATGGAAATAAGTTAATGGCATGAAAACGGTCTTAATTTCACATCAGAGCTCTTGATTCATTATTTTCTTACTTCTGGAGACAGTGTCTGCTATTACCAAATTTTAGAATTGAGGAGTGAACGAAGGTCTCATTGGGGTTCATCTTGTCTGTCCTTTCACATTGTGATTAGTTAGATCTACAGCAGACAAAGACAATCAAAGACAGAGCCATAGGCCATTGGCATTTGGGTAGGGTAATTCCTTTCTATGAGACTTCTCCAGACATTTTAGGACATTTAGTGTTCCTAGCCTCTGAGCACTAACTCCCGGAAGTATCCACCCTGCAGTCTTTGTGCCAACTGGAAAAAAATAAACTCAAAACTCTAAAAACAATTCTTCCTGAAGAGGGCAATCATCGTCGATCTTAGTTGAGAACTACTATTTTATAGGTCACTGGGATCCCAGGCTTTGCTAAAAACGTATAAATTTTTATGAGCACTACTTTACAATAACTTCATTTTTTGACTGAAGTCCACCTGCATGGAACTTCGAGATGTTCCTGTTTCTCTGGCTTTGGTTACACAGGACGGCACTTCTGTTTCCCCCTTCTCTCTTCCTGCTGTATCTGTCTCCCCACTTCCTCCATGCTTCCTCCTTGACATAATTTCTCAACTCCCCACAGCCCATGAATATGAAAAAATGACCCACAGAACCACACCCAACAAGCCTGCTTGTGTGATCTGAGCAGGCCAGAGCACAGGCGGACCCTCTTTCCTATAATCTGAAATTGCATTTGCTTTTGTGGCAAAGGTATCACCTTTTGAGTTTGTGTTCAATCTTTGTCTGGGGCATCCCTTCCCTCCTCTCTCTTCTAGGCAGCCACTGGGCTGGGGAAGGGGAAATAGAAGGAGGGGCCACCACTCCCGTTCTGTAGCCCTCAGGCCTTCAGCTCCAAATCAGGAAAAGAATTGTGAAAACTTACCTGTCAGGGTCATGGAAGTGTGGAATTCATTTTTTATAAGGTTCAGAACTTCCTCAACGCCATGTTCACCCTGCTCCCAAGATGGGGGTGGGGGAGTGGGGAGAGACAAAAAGAAGCGTGAAGAACATTCTGCCCAGGTGCTGAGTAGCTGTTCTAGGTGTGCTCCCAGCTGCAGTGGGGAGGATAAGGATGTCTGTGAAATTGGAACTACACGGAGAAGATAGGGAAGCAAAGAGGAAAAGATGGGGGTGAGGGGGCCTGAGAATGTGAAACGCCCTGCCGAGGAAGCGGGAGAGGCGGGCAAGGGGGAGCTGTCCCTCAGGATCTGTGGCACCTGAAACGACAGTTCAGCTTGGATGGCAAACCACAGTAAAGCCCGGGAGCAAATGAGAAGCCCAGTATCTTCCCACTGGTTTTCACTGTGCCACTCTCACCTTATAGGCAAGACCCCACAGGACGGGTCTCCCCAGAAACACACACTTAGCCCCCAGGGCCAGAGCCTTGAGCACGTCGTTGCCAGTTCGGATCCCACCATCCAGGTACACTTCCAATTTCCCTTTCACGGCAGCCACCACTTCTGTCAAGGCATCGATCTGAGAAAGAGACATGCACGGCTTGAGGGATTTCCATTTTTCACTCTCGGGGATCATGGGGCAGAGGTGCCCTCAATGTGGGTCAGGAACAGGAAGTCCAAGTATAGTGCAGCTACGTTCCCGAGCCCCATGGACTTTCTTTTTATTTTTTAAAGAGATTTTATTTATTTATTTGAGAGAGAGAGACTGTGCACACACAAGCAGGAGGAGGGGCAGAGGGAGAGGGAGAAGCAGGCTCTACACTGAGCAGGACCCTGGGACCATGACCTGAGCAGAAGGCAGATGCTTAACCGACTGAGCCACCCAGGCGCCCCGTGAGCCCCAGGGACTTTCTGCAGGCTCTCCCTCTTGCCATTTTCTGCCCTGACAGAGTGTAGCTTCTCTCTGACTCCTTGTTCAACCACCTACAGCTTGGAAGAAACTCTTGGTTCCTCTTCACATCCTAAAGGGGATATTTTCCATTTATGGTCTTCACTTTAATGTTCTTTTTAAAGTGCATTTTGACTTTTGGTTTTCTCCTGCCCTCTCTGTTTCTAGGGCGGCACAGGTAGGAATGCTCTCCATTGCTAAAGCACTGAGTCCTTTTGGTAAAGCAAATGTGTCTGGACCACAGCCTGTCTTGTGTAACTGGGATGCCCATTGTTCCTTAACACATCACATTTGAACAACTTGTTCCTGACTCCCGTATGGGTTATCTGAGACATGGGTTGGGAATGCAAGCAGCAGTGCTGTCGAGGTAGGGTTGCAGACTCTGAAAGGCAAAACAAAATCAGCTTATCACTTGGCCTGGTTTCTCCCCAGACTTTGTCTCTCACCTTGCCTCCCCTGTTCCAGGCTCTGCAGCTACCAGGTCTTGCCAACCCACAGTGCCCCAGACTGAGCCATAGTCCTGAGCACCTCCGAGTCTAAGAGGAGGGGTGACAGCAGAGTCTGGGAGCAGGGTCCTTGAGGACAGAGTTTTGGAACTGTCTCAGGGCTCCTGTTCTATGCCTTTTGGACAGACAGCTGGAGAGGAGGTGAAACTGGGCCCTGGGGGACTTCTGCTGCAGAAGGAATCAATGGCAATTCTATCTCAATGAGATCCTTTGGGTGACTGAGCAGAATATGTAATCAGGGAGGAAAGAACTTTGTACTCTAATTTACAAGGGGAGGAGAACTGAATACTTTAGACTTATATGTGATAACTGCTGAGAATGCATGTCCAGATAAGGAGTATTTTTATAGCCCCAGCATGGTATTATTTGGAATATTTCAATGATATTGGGAAAAAGAAATAAACACATCTGTGCAAACTCTTCCAGTGAGCTGTATTGGACAATGGAGCTGATGGAATTTGGAGAAACAGACCAGGGAGTCAATTTTAGCCTAGGGTACAGGATTGCTTTAGAGTTACTTTCGATAGGTCACAATAGGACATTCATTAGAGCCTTCTGGGGACAATAGCTAGCTGACCCTTTTTTCCAGTTCCAGGAAGAAATACAGGAAATATATGGAACCTTCTAGAGATGGGAGCTTCAAAGAGTCATACCCCTCACAGGGAGGGGTCTGGGGTGAGAGGAGTGAAGCATTGGCCTCAGGCACAAAATTTAAGGAATGCCAAAACACTCAGATAAATAACATTTGGATGTAATATTTAAAAATCAAATGGCAAACTTTGACCTGGGAGCAAGGGTGGGTGAGTGCTTGTTTTTGTAAATAATTTTTTTTTGGATCTGGGGTCAGGATGACAGAGAGATGTGTGGAGGCAGGTTATGCAAGCACAGGGACAGATCCTATTTTTATTTAAAATGTTGATATTTTGTTCACCATGGAACTTTTTGCATTAATTTTAATTTTTTAAATAGTGCATTAAACTATTATTTATCTTTTTTTAAAAGATTTTATTTATTTACTTGACAGAGGGAGACACAGCGAGAGAGGGAACACAAGCAGGGGGAGTGGGAGAGGGAGAAGCAGGCTTCCCGCTGAGCAGGGAGCCCGATGTGGGACTCGATCCCAGGACCTTGAGATCATGACCTGAACGGAAGGCAGACGCTTAACAACTGAGCCACATAGGCACCCCTAAACTATTATTTATCTTACAAGTTTTTCTGGCACCTTCTCAAATTTTGAGCCAGAGGTACCTCACTAGCTTCACACCAATCTTGGCACTGTCCCCTTGGGTTTGGTTGTTAAGTCAGATGGCTTGGGAGAATGACGTGTTGATCGGCATGATGCGGAAGGAGAAATTCTCTCTCTGGTTCCTACCTTTGCCAACAGTCATTCTCTATTGAGGAAGTGCAGTGGGGAGCAATTACTCGGCCTCTTTCTCCATGTATTACTCAGTCCTCCCCCCCAGGGAGCAACACTAGCTAAACTGATTCATGAGCCTATTGCATACTGTTTTATTAGAGTTATTTCAAGAGTCAACATTCTACTCTATTTGCTGCTTGCTGGTGGTGGGCTCTATTTTGTTTTCTGTTCCTACCCATAGGCACAATTGGGAGTGCTCAAGATCTGTTACACTTTATAGCATCCTGTTCTGCCAGTTTCTGGGTGTGTGGGAGGTGGCCTGGGGGCATCCTTGCAGGGGTTGGGTGAGAGTGCTGGCATGTGCTCTGCATATCTACTTTCTCCTGGGGTCACAGGTCAAAATTTGGGATGGGAAGTGGGATGCCCAACTGTTCCCTTCAATCAGCTCTTATGGAGAGCTACAGTAACCTGTGCCCCTTATTCTCTAAGTGGGCTTGTTATTCTGTGCCTGTTCTCTCTCAGTGAGAGCCTGGTGGGGAGGAAGGGGTGAGTCATTGGCACCTTAAGCCTCCAAGCTTCACAAGCCTTGAAATGTACAAACTGGTTGATACGCCTTCTCCATTTCCTGGAATTCGTCTTAAAGAAGTAATTGAGACTGTGCTAAAGATTTAAGGATGGTCATTGATGCGTTGTTTAAAATAGTGAAGGCTTGGAAGTCATCGGATGTTCAGCAATAGGCAGTTGGTTATATAAATTGTCCCTTTGTGCTCTACACCATTAAAAATGAGAGAAACATATATACTGAAATGAAATGATGTTCTTAATATATTGATAAAGTGAAAAGAGAAAAATTACAAAATAGTATATAGCTTTTTAAACCTAAACTGTCATCTTTGCATTAAGAAGTTGATAAAAAACAATTCCCAAAATATTGTCATTAGTGATAGTGATGAAATTAGGGGTGATTTTTATCTTCTTTTTGCATATGTACATTTTATAATTTATCTGCAGTGAACATGTTTTACTTACGTAATAGAAAGGCCAAAAGAGAGAAAAAACCCACTTCCCTTTTTTTTTAATTTATTGATTTTTATTTTTAGAGAGAGGTGAAAGAGAGAGAGCATGAGCGGGAGGGGCAGAGGGAAAGGGAGAGAGAATCCCAGGGAGAGCAGAGTCTGCCGTGGGGCTCTATCCCACGACCCCGAGATCATGACCTGAGCCGAAACCAAGAATCAGAAGCCCAACCCACTGTGTCACCCAGGCGCCCCCACCCCACACTTCCTTTACTTAAATCAAGTAGTGATAGAAGAATCTCTTGAAAAATATAAGCTATGTATCTCCAAGAAAATAAATCAACAATTAATTCCCATTTAAAGATTCTTTCCTTTGCCTGCCTCCTTTTCGTCTGTAATGGACATAAATTCAAAAGCTGGGGGAAAATCACAGACTGTCACAAATTTTTAGAAAAAGATTCATATGGCATTTTTTAGTTTTACTGTGAAAAATGGTTATTTATTCGTTTAAGTGAGGTACTGTTCCTTCCCAGGATGTGTCATATGAGAAAATATGTTGTTACACTCCATGCACACAGGCAGGCTTTAAGCTGAACACTTCCTCCAGAAGGCAGGAGACCTCAGTGCCTTTGGAATGTCTCGCCTAACTTTGTGAACTTGGACAAGTTACTTAACATCTCTAAGCTCCAGGATCCCCATCTGTAAAAGAGTGATGATGCTATACATCTTGCAGGATGGTTGTGAGATTTAGAGATGATGTATGTGAAGTTTGTAAAAATAACCTGGCACACGCTAGACTGTTAATAATTAAAAGTTCTTGCAATTAACAGTTACATACCAGCATATGTGGTAAAGGAGAGGGGAGTGTGGGCCAAAGTGCACAGAGTACCATGCTGTAGGCATACTCGAGCACACACACACACTCACACACCCACATACCCCCTGTGAAGTCACCCTACTTACAGAAGCAGGAACGTCATCAAGCTGCCTCCCACCATGGTTGGAAACAATGATGCCATGGACATTGTGTTTCACAGCTAACTCTGCATCCTCTTTTGTCAAGATCCCTTTAAGGATGATGGGCAATCGCGATATGCTCTGAAGCCAGGAGAGATCATTCCAGCAGAAGGATGAGTCGATGGGGGACATCTGGAAATAAGGCATTGAATATCTCTGTGGGGAAGAAAAAAGAATCTTAGACTTGAGCTCATTGAGGATTGTTTGATCCATTCCAAACCGAGACAAATTCAGATAGCCACCTTTCATAAGCCTTAAAAGAGTAGTAACAGAATCAACAACACTTCCAGCTCCTTTTCCTAACAAAATTTGTGCAAAAGAATTACTATCTCAACTGCTTATTCATTAACCATTAATTGTGCCCTGTTCTATAATTATGCCAGGATCTGGGGACACAAAGACAAATAAGACACAGTCCCTACTTTATTTTTTTTATTAAGTTCAATTAGCCAACATAGAGTACATCATTAGTTTTTGATATAGTGTTCAATGATTCATTAGTTGTGTATAATACCCAGTGACACAGTCCCAGCTTTAAAAGAATCTCAGAGTTTAGTTGAGTGAAGGGGATAAACAAAAGCATTTATAGGCCGATGTAACGTGTTATGCTTGAGATATGCCCAAGGTTATAAGAACTAAGAAATACTTCGATAATCCTGAATCAGATACTACCTTATATCTAACCTTGGCTCACCATGTGAATCACATATCTGTAAATCCCAATGTGTCTCTGGAATCTGAGATAAGGATTCCAGAAAACTTCAAGGCTAATTTGTGGTTAATGAGTAGAACTGTTGAGTCACTTGACTGAGTATCACAGCCGCCCAGTGGCTGAAAAGGCTGTTATCATTATCTCTAATGTAACCAAGGGACTCCAATGTTGCCAAAACTTTCTTTCGCTCTGGGGCATTCCATCCCATCCGACTGTAGGATTTTAATGGGGAAGTGGCCTTTGCAGTCACCTATTTCAGATTCCAAACAAGTGTCCTGCAGTTCCAGGGAGGAGTTCTAGGTGTCGAGAGGTACTGACCCTCAGTTCTCAAGGCAGCAGGGTCAGAGGCCTGGGCAGGCTACACTCTGTGGGCCAGTCACCTTGTCTGTGAGCAACCTCTTCAGGAGGTCGGTTTACCTAAATGTGCCATCCAAAATGATCATCTGCTAAGTGTCCCATGGTGTAGACAGTGTTGGAAGAACTTGGTTAATCTACTCTCTTATGCCATGAAAAATCCTTTTCCATAGCTTTCCTATTTCTTAACAACCAGCCCTGGCCAGAACACTTCTGGGGACAGGTTGGGTAGCTCCAGGACTGAGGACGTTTTGTGTTCTAGCCTGCTCACCTGGTAGCTCTGGATAGCAGGAACCAGATCTGCTGTTTGAACCGGAGCATCTGCAGTGTCTGGCAAGACCAGGTCCTCAGTGACTTTTTGTAGCAAGAGAGAAGGGAGGAAGGAGGGGAGGATATTTGCCTCCTGTCATGCCTGACCATTGGATCTGGTATCTTTCCTACCTCTTTAGGTGAGCGAAGGTCTTTCAGCAACAAGTTCATCTTTAAGTTCAGCTGGTTTCGAAAGTCACGTCGCCTGTTGCCAATTTTGGGTGCATCCACAGTGATGACCAGAGCTTTGAAACCCAGGGATTCAGCCCTCTGGACCAGCTGCTTGTTGAGCTGCCGGTCTGGCTGCATATAGAGCTGGAACCACTTGAGGCCCCTGGGGGCTGTGGCAGCAATGTCTTCAAAGGGACAGCTAGCATAGGTGCTGGTGATGTAGCAGATCCCGGCTGCTTGGGCGGCTGCAAAGCCAACAGCACAACTCAGGTTGGAGGGAGGGCAGGGCTCTGGGTCCAGGGGAGAAGCCCTCACAGTCTGTGCCACCTCTGGCCTGTTTGCCCTCTGAGTGGAGATAAAGCTTGACTTCATTCTGCTTCCCACTAGGGCAGGAGACATAGGGGGTATTTGGTCAGCCCTGGAGCGCCCCCCTCCCCAGCTGTACAGCCTGTCCTCCAGACCCTGTCAAGTGTCCTGGCTGGAGAAGTCATTCAGTCCCCGGAACGATTTTGGTTGGACATGCTGCAGCTTTCTGATGGGAGAATGGGTTGCCCGTGAACTCGTTGATGAAGCAGAAGGGAACTAAAGAGGACAAAGGGTGAGGAAATGTGATGCCAGGGGAGAAGGCAGAGCTCTGTCCTGGAGAAAGCATGATATCTGAGTTAGAAGAGTGCTCGTTCTCCCCACTCTTAGCTGTGCGCCTTGAGTCTCATTTTCTTTGTCTGTCAAATGGGGGGAAATAATAATACCTCTCTTATAGGGTTGCTGAGAGATTAAACACGATACTAGATATGGAAGCGTTTTTATGTGTTTTATTTATTATTATTATTTTTTAAAGTAGGGCTGGGCGTGGAGCTCACGATCCTGAGATCAAGACCAGAGCAGAGTTCGAGTTGACGCTCAACCCACTGAGCTGCCCGGGCACCCCTGGAAGCGTTTTTAAAATTACTAAGTGAAAAAAAAAAAAATAAAATAAAATTACTAAGTGATGTGCCGTACAAAGGCTTAGTGATCACGAGGTTGGCGAGGGTGGTAGTGACTGTGATGTTGACACTGCTGCATATTTCTCATTTCCTACTGTGATTGTTGTTTTCAGTAGGATTCTCCAGTAGGTCAACGTCACTACCACTCCACAACCCGCGGGCAGAGACTCTGGCCTGATCAGGATTTAATATTTTCAACTCCTAACATCAACAGGAGATACTCCATTCTTCAGCCCCACTACAAAAACAACACCACACGTCCAAACGTGAAGATTTAGTAAAACAGTCATAGTCCTACAGGATATTCATATTGAGCCTAGCCAGACTTGGCTCCTAACCAGACAGATGCCACTTGCAGCTCCAGAATCCTTGGATTCATTGCTTCCTATATCACGGAGTCAAAGGAAAAGATCCCAGGGAAGTCCTGGGCAACTTGCAAATGAATTATTTCCTAGATGTGACGTAGAGTAAAGATTATAAAGGGAGTCACAGGACTATTTTCAGCCCTTCCCCTCCCCTCTTCCTTCTCCTTTTTTTTTTTTTTTTTTTTTTTTTTTTTTTTTTTTTTAGTGCAGAGGGATGAGGGAAGAGAATAAGGGGCTACTAGGAAGGAGACATATGCAATAGGATAACAAAGTCAGTCAAGAAGGGAAACACAACATCTGGGCAGGAACACCTGCCCAGGGCTTTGTTAAGACCTCATGTCATGACTCTCACCTCATCCGAAATTCAGAGACTCACCATTCATCCCCAGCCCTGGCCCATGAGCGGTCAGGTCAACGAGAGCCCTGTCCTTGAAGCCACGCTGAGGACCCCTCCCCCGCAGACTGTGAGTGGCCTGCATCCCTCCTTGACAAGATGACCTGCTTGATTTCCACATCTTTTCATCTGTAGCCGCCCTCTCTAACCATTTGTTATGGGCCCAGCACGCTTCCGCTGCGCCACTCTGCTTCTAACCATTTGTTATGATGGAAATGGATATTTTCTCAAACTGAGATGAAATGTTATGTGAACATCCTTCCTTAATTCTGACCAGATTGCTGTCCCTAAGCTCCCTCTGGGAGAAATCCTGCTATTGTTCTGAAGGATACCTGCACAATTCAGGGCCCCTGGGAAGGGAGGCTCGAGGTGAAGCTGGGTCATACCTCTGGCTGTGCTCATTTCTCCGTCTGGCCAGACGAGGCAGTGGAAACCTGTGGGCGCAATGCCAATGGGGGCCGTGATCTCCTCCCCTTGGACTGCGGTCCGGGTGTCCACCTCTTGCACATCTCTCAGGTACCGGGGGCGGAGGCGGATTCTGTGCCCGGCAACAAAGATTCTTCTATTACTCTCCAGCATGCAGCTGCTGTGTGGGGCTGGGGCCTCCAGATTTGGGTGCAGGTGTACACCAGACTGGGTCCCAAGAAACCTCTGGTGGGGTCAGTTGGCTGATTAAGCCACACGGACCAACTTTCCTTCAGAAAGCCTTTCCCAACATCCTGGCCCACATTAACCCCACTTCCTCTAAACTCCCAGTGCATGTGTGGCCCATACCACCTCTGGCCTTGCTCTGGCACAGATCTGTGTATTTGAGTCTTGCCTTCCTGAGCAGACTCTCAACACTTGGATGCTTTGATTGATTTACCATAACGAGGATTAGAAAAGAAAAGAATAAGCAGGAAGGAGTTCTAGGTGCTTTGCTCATAGGTTAGAAACAAGTCTCTATAAAGTAAGAAAATGTCTCTAAAAGAGGACAAATCCCAGAGAATGATCATGGTGGGGGCTTGTTTTGTTTTATTTTGTTTTTCACTAGAAGCTAATTCATTGGAAGATTTGACTTAACTACTGCTTTAGAAAAAGGTAGGGAATTCACAAATAGTATATATATAAAATACACTTTTAAGTCCAATAGAGACTTAGTCTCAGGGTCCAAAAATCCTTATTTTTCACAAAATATTATTATTCCCATATACAAATGTAGAAAGGTTTTGCTAGATATATTGTTTGTACAAACTTGGGTAAGATACACACTTCATCTGTGAAATGGGAGAATAATCCAAACTCCATAATTGTCTCATGAAGACAAAATGAGCTAAAGCAAGTAAGGGGCCTAGTATAGTGCCAAACAAGTATGAAAATACAGAACGCTGTGTTCACATTCCATCCCATTTTTCAGTTTTCTCCTGACCTCTCTATTATAGGGGGCAGCAAGCTGTTTTGTAAAGGGCAAGATAGTAAATATTTTAGGCTCTGTGGACCATGCAGTCTGTCCCAGTTACTCAGATCTGCTGTTGTAATGCAAAAGCAGCCATAGACAATATGTAAATGACTGACCATGGCTGGTTCTAATAAAACTTTATTTATAAACACTGAAATTCAAATTTTATATAATCTTCACCTGTAACAAATTATCATTCTTCTTTTAGTTTTTTTTCAACCATTTAAAAATGGAAAACAAAAATTCTTAGCTTGTGGACCATCCAAAAACAGGCGGTGGGCCCGACGTGGCCTGTGGGCTGTTTACCACGCTGTGCCCTACCCACTGCTGTTCCAGCCCAGCTCTTCTTTGAAATCAACCTTTCACCCATAAGACTCTTTGGGTCTCGGGATGCCTGGGTGGCTCAGTCGGTTAAATGGCTGCCTTCGGCTCAGGTCATGATCCCAGGGTCCCAGGATTGAGTCCTACATCAGGCTCCCTGTTCAGTGGAGATCCTGCTTCTCCCTCTGCCTGCTGCTCCCCCTGCTTGTGCTCTCTGACTAATAAAGAAATAAAATCTTTTTTTTTTTTAAGACTCTTTGGGTCTCTATATTTCTTGTGTCCCCTCTCCCAACAGACATTATCTCCTTCAAGCCAGAAGTTTAGGAACTCCAGAGATTTAGGCCTACCCCACCAGCTTCTCTTCCCTGCCCAGATAACTGGTGACCTTGGACTCTTGTCCTATCTTGTTGGGTGGCAGAGTTGCTGGGATGCAGAGGGAGGGTGACTCGTGTTAGTTCTGCAGAGGCAATAAGATATGTTTTTTTCTCCATTTATCCTCTCCCCGGCCACCTGCCCGCCCCCCAAGAAGACCCCCCAAAACCCAAAACAATAACGACAAAACCCATTGATATATCTTGAGTACTCTGTGTTCTTTGGAGGCAGAGAACAGGGCTGCTACCTTCCAAGGACCCCTCACCCAGTGCACCTTAACTTAACAAGAGAAAGGATACAGAAGACCAGACTTTTTAAATGCTGCCATGTTGTCATCACGGGTGAAGCATTCATCAGCTCCTCCTTCAATAAAATCCCAAGTTGACTTAGAAAGATGCTCCTGGGCATAAGCCTGAAAGTCTGTCAAACACACCAAGGGCATTTCTGGACCTTCAAAGGAAAAACCAAAACCAAACAAACAAGACACTGAGAATGCGTCAGATGTAGAGGAGAGAGTAAATGTGGGGGCTATGGCCTGAAGCTTTTTGGATTCAACAATAACCCCCGTGTATTCCTTATCCCAATGGAGGTATTACCAAAGATGCTGATCCCTATGCCTCCATTCTCCCACTCCTCATACCCAAAGGCTGATTATCTGGTGTTCTAAATATCCCTCATGTTTGTCCCCTCATCTCTACAATTCCATGGCCTCAGATCCGGTTGAGGCCATGCCACCTCTTGTAAGATTATTACAAAAACTTCTTCTCTTTGTCTCCTAGCCTCCAGATTCCCTCTCTATCTCGTCTCCCTCCAGGTCCCTGGATCTTTCTGAAATGCAAGTCTGATCAAATGCCCCTGTGATGGTCATCACAGCTTTCCTGGACCAGCTCCTAACTGTCTTACCAGCTTCATTTCTGGGTGGTTTTTCCTTGTCATTTGAATCACTACAAGCATTTCCTGAACATGCCCAAGGGCCGTTTCTTACCTTTTGGGGAGGAGATCATCAGGCTGGGAAAATTGGGGCCGATCTGATACTATTACCCAGGAGTTCCTGGGAATCTCTGGATGAATGAATTGCTTGGGGCTCTGACTGATATCAGGGAGAAGCTTACCGTTTTTGACTCCTTGGCAGGGTCATTGAACATGTTCACTTTGAGACCAAGAAAACAGCATATGTGTCCTCCATTCATTCTCACCCCCATTCTAAAGTAAACCTGGAGGTTGGCACTTCTGATACCCCCTCTGCCCCACCTAAAGAGGAAAGAAGGCATGGTTTGAGGCTAGATCCATCTAGTAGGGGCGAGGACAGTGGGAATTCTAGCTGCAGAGATGCTGAAGGCACTGGCTGCAGTCAAGGACAGCATGTGGAGCTCCTGCAGGAGAGGGGCCCAGCAGGAAAGGCTGAGAAATCTGTAGTCCATAGTCCGGGGCATCTCCCTGGCAGCTGGCAGTGGGGTGAAAATTAGCCAGAGGCTGTCAGTAGAAATGGAATGAGTTTTAAGTCATTGACTGAGGGACTGGGATAAGTCCCAGGAACTAAGACTTCAAACATGAATGGGGCAGCTCCTTTAATGGACAAGGGGGCCAAGGAGGTCAGATGAAATGTGGAGTGTTGGGGATCCTGATGGGGGTAAGGATGGGGCAGAACTGGTAGAGGGAATCCAGGACCATGCCAGAATCTAGGCAAGTCCAACAGAGAAGTAGCCTCAAACACCTACCCAAGGGGCTAAGGAGAAAGAAGTTATGGCAAGCAGAAAACATCCCTTGGGATGTGCAGTGAGGAATTTGGAGCGTAGCCACAGAGCTTTTTATAGGTAATGCACTTTGTCAGTGGGGTGGGCAAGGAGTCATTGAGGTGCTGAGTTGAGTTTGACAAGGTACAGCAACCATGTCTAATTTATCTCATTCCTGCCCGACCCTTCAAGTCTCCGTGATTTGGGTTGAATGAATTTCTCCTTGTACTTATCCATCAGTATTGTGATCACTGATTTAAACCTCTGTGTACATAAGAGTTAACAGACCAGGCTCGAGAATGCTAGCCCTCGAAAGGCCTGCTTGCAAAGCTGGATCTTGGTTGGAGTCTGGGAACTTGGACTTCAAGAGGGTTCCCACTACTCTCTGATAAGAATGGCATGGCTCACTGGTCTAAACTGTACAAACAACGTGGTTTATGCTGAACATCTGCTTTCCTTCCGAAGGTCTAGAATTTTGGCATGGGTTTGGCAGAGAATGTCAATATGACCAGCCCCCAACAAAAAGCCTTGGGCAATGAGTCTCTAAAATGAGCCTCTGTGGTGTTCAATGCTTCACACATGTTGTCACAACTCACGGTTGGAGGAATTAAGTGCATCTTGTGTAATTCCACTGGGAGAGGACTCTTGGAAACTTATACCTGTTTCCCTCTAGATTTTGCCCCATGAGCCTTTTCCCTTTGCTAATTTTGCTTCTCATTCTTTCTCTGTAATTAATCATAGCCTCAACCACATGCTGTGTCCTATGTGTCTTCCTAGTGAATCCCTGAATTGGGACCCCCAACATGCTTTGTCTCCCCAGGCGTTCAGATGGTATGTGACAGCGAGTTGCTGTTCGTGAATGTTCATTATTTGAATGTAACATTCCCCCATCTGTCATTTCTGCCTTGTCAGATGAGAATTCTCCACCAGGTTTCTACTCCCAATGTCTCAACTAATCTCCATCTCCTATACATTACACACTCACAGAAATACTCTTCTGCAGATTTCTAGCATAAAAGCTCAACAAAGCTTGGGTCTAGTCCAAGAGAGATGGCTCAGATTCACTCAGAATTACTTGACTGGAATTGTGGGAATGAGAGTATCTGGAAACTCTTTGGAAATAAAGAAATGCCCAGCATCTTTGTATACACCAAATATTTTATTATGGCATTTCTATTTACCATTTCTTTTTCTGTCTACTGTTTCCTTTCTACCTCCCTGTGAAGTAGACAGAGAAGGTATCCGTGTCTTCATTTTGCATTTGGAGAGAATGAGGCCCAGGATATGGAATAACTTGTGAAAGATCAGTCAGTAAATTATGACAGGAGAAGCCTCAGAGTCATGTCTTCTGATAGCCCCTAAAGATAGACATTCTCCTTTTTTGATTTCATGGTGCAGAGCAAAATAGTTGGTTCACATCAACTACTTGTTTCATTGAATTTAAAAGAATTTTGCAGGGTGAAAATATAATTATGATGCATTTTTCTCTTTTCATAGTTTAGTGAAGTACTGAGCCCATTATTTTTATCAGAGGTCCAATATGAGGCCTCTAGTTGAACAGGACAACTTCATTGTTCAAAGCCTTCCCCACATTAGGAAGGGAGACTTAGCACTATATGTTTTTATGTATCTCCGTTTGATCCATACCAGACTTAAAGCTGCCAGAAATTCAAAGGAGGATCTAAGTTATCGAGTGTTTTTTTGTAGTCCCATTTTATTTTGTCTCCACTGCAGTATTTTTTCTTCTTTTCTCCTCTATCCCAACTACCCAAGAAGAAGAGAAAGTGGAGAAAAGGGTAGAAAGGTAGAAAAGTCTCTTGCAAGAACTTTAGCTCATTGTAGGTCATTTAATTTCTTCAGGCTTTTTGTCTCTTGGTAAAAAAATGGTGAGGTACAACTAGCATATGGGAGATAAGAAAGCTCAAACATAAGAGCAAGGACATTCAGTGGTACCCATTGCTCATGACTGGAAAATCAAGCAGTTTTCCCTGACTGGGAAAGAAAGAATGACATAGCAAGTCTGTTGAATCACAGATCTGTGCCTCTGAAACAAATAATGCAATATATGTTAAGAAAAAAAAAAGAAGAAGAAGAAGAAGATAGCAGGAGGGGAAGAATGAAGGAGGGGAAATCGGAGGGGGAGACGAACCATGAGAGACGATGGACAATGAAAAACAAACTGAGGGTTCTAGAGGGGAGGGGGGTGGGGGGATGGGTTAGCCTGGTGATGGGTATTAAGGAGGGCACGTTCTGCGTGGAGCACTGGGTGTTATGAACAAACAATGAATCATGGAACACGACATCAAAAACTAATGATGTAATGTATGGTGATTAACATAACAATAAAAAAAGGAAAGAAAAAAACCTAATGATGTAATGTATGGTGATTAACATAACAATAAAAAACTAAAAAAAAAAAGAAAGAAAGAACGACATAGACTATGACCAGTAGGTATTTCAAGGCAGACCTTTTCTTCAAGATTGCCATTTGATCTAATGCAATTAGGCTAGATAAACAAGTTGTCTGTCTTTGAAGATTTTAGATGACTCATAATTAATGTTGGTGTCACTTTAAGAATCTGGTTTATCAGAGCTTCCACTTGTGTGAGAAACCCCAGGGTGTTCTGTAAAAAAGGTCAGGGCAGAAATCACAGGGCAGGTCGTTGGGATATAAGGGGGAGCAAAGGTTGCTTCTGAGGTTCCAGCTCCAGGTGCAAGTGTTTGATGATGAAAGGTGGTGTCCTTGAAGACCCTCTGGCCTGGTCCCCTGGGAACTTATGCCAAGTTTCTCAATGGAGCGGGAGAGATAACATCAAGGCTATACTTTGGGGACCTTGTCTGAGGGATTACACTGTTCAAGGTTGGCTGGAAGTGCTTTAATCACTGTATATGCGGTGACAGCCTCAAGGAGAGTGGCTGCAAAGCCTACAGCCATTACTATAGCAACGGTAGCATTGGGAGGGGAGACATGGCAGCAGGAGGAGGCCCTGGTAGTGGAATGTGTGGTGGTAGAGGGAGGGGGAGTCCAGGGCTGGGACCACAGTCAGTGTCAGGACCAGAGAAGACATGAATCAGCAATGCTTGTGACTGAGGCTCATGAACTCCTAGAGAGTGCTCCAAATGGGGAGGAAAGGTCAGGGTAGAGGAGTTGGATTTCTAGGCACAGCTGGTCAGATATCAATCAGAGTGCCCATAACACTGGGGGGCCTAAGGAACCAAGGATTGCATTCATGTGGGAGCGAGGGAACAAGGGGCCCAGTGCAGGTCTGACAGCCACCAGCCTAGTCAAATTTGCTGAGAATTGACTTAGGTTTCTATCAGCCCAGGATCAGTTCTG
Source organism: Callorhinus ursinus (assembly GCF_003265705.2). NCBI lineage: Eukaryota > Metazoa > Chordata > Mammalia > Carnivora > Otariidae > Callorhinus > Callorhinus ursinus. The sequence continues at coordinate 782,602 of NW_027397071.1, forward strand.
GTCTTTCTCCTGAGCCCTCAACATGGTATGAATTGAGGACTCAGGACCCCTTCCGGGCCATGATGCCCATTTAAAAAAATTTTTTATTCTGTTTTGTGTAATAATCATCTCTCTTCTTCAGCCTACCACCCCTCCACTACTCCCATTAGTTGGTTTTTCTTTTCAGTAATTAAACTTCTCCTGACCTGTGCTCATGTTCTACCATGAAGAGTAGGATGTTCTGGTTCTGCAGAACCTCTTCTGCAGGAATGATAGGGAATGACTCCTGCCTTTGTTTTACCCCAGAAGCTTTGTTTATCACAAGTTGAAGGAGTTTTTGAGGTTCTGAGGGGAAGCACATTTATATTAGGGATATGCCTGCCCTGGAGCTATTGTGGCCTAATTAGGTCATCAGCTACCCACTGCCCCACCTCCCCAGGCCACAAGACCACAGAGGATTAGAAGACAATAAGAGCTGCATCAGAGAGAGGGAGAAATGTGTGCAAACTCACACCTTAGCCGAATTTAAAATTAACCTAGGTCTTCTATCTCCACATTCAGTGCTCTTGCTGATATACTAGGTGACTCTTGCAACTTCCCCTGGATAGCCTGGCAATGGTACCTGAATTCACTGCTCCTTATTTGAGATCTAGCTTCTCAGCATAAACCTAAGGCTTCCAGGGGCTCCTGGCTGGCTCAGTTGGTGGAGCGGGAGACTCTTGATCTCGGGGTTGTGAGTTCGAGCCCCATATTGGGTGTAAAGATTGCTTACAAATAAAATCTTAAAAAAAAAAAAAATCCTAAGGCTTCCAGAGATTTATCTACCCTGGATTTCATCATTCCAGGTCCTCCTCTACTCCTTCTGACCCAACTTGGTTAGCCGATATCAGCCAGAAGGGCTGAGGTTGGAGGTAGAGCACAAACTGGACCAGTGAACTGGTCAGTGGACTAGTGATGGCAGCAGCAGGAGAGGCAGCCTGCTTTGGGGAGCTTACTGACACTTAGAGTTATATGAGCTTAGGCAAGTTACTTCCTCTCCCTGGGCCTCAGTCTATCATTTGAAAACTATTGGTTTTTATATATTTCTTTTAAATCTCTGCCAGGTTTGAAGCCTTTGAACCTTCACATTCTGTGCTTCCCTGGCCAGTAAATGCAAAGACCTCATTTAGATGAGGACGTGTTAACATTCTAGTCCACCATTTACTTCATGGCAGTATAGTTCAGGACGGGGAACCAGCACATCATTTGGGCTTATTTCCTAACACCAAGTAGCTGGGTACTCACAGCCTTCCTTCCCTCTTGCCCCCCAACCTTGAGGTCTCTTTTTCTACAAGCTGCTCTGGTCCTGGAGCGCCACCTATGAGGGTCCAGCTCCAGGTGCAAGTGTTTGATGATGAAAGGTGGTGTCCTTGAAGACCCTCTGGCCTGGTCTCCTGGGAACTTATGCCAAGTTTCTCAATGGAGCGGGAGAGATAACATCAAGGCTATACTTTGGGGACCTTGTCTGAGGGATTACACTGTTCAAGGTTGGCTGGAAGTGCTTTAATCACTGTATATGCGGTGACAGCCTCAAGGAGAGTGGCTGCAAAGCCTACAGCCATGGCTTCAGTGGGGACCTGTTTGATGGGTCACAGCACCCCTTCCCTTCTACAAGAGGGTGTGGCCTCTCACCCAACCTGTGTTCCCTGCTCCCAGACCCCGGGAATCCATCTTACTACCTGTGTATGCTTCTTCCTCCTTCCTCAGTTTATCCAAACCATTGACTGATTTCTACCCCCTCCCACCCCGGGAAGTCTTTCTCACCTCTGCTTCCATTTCCAGGATCTTTCCCATTTCTTTCCCTTTTCTGTTTGCAAACCAAAAATAACTCCACTGTGGTGGATGAGATTAGTGTGATGTAGTCTCTTGGATTAAGAACAAAAATGTAAAAAAAAAAAAAGTTAATATTCTTTACTTATTCTCACCTCCTCTAATTAAGCCCACTTTTCCTCATCTCCACCATTTACGAAAAGTAAAAGAAACTCTGTATTACATAATTTTCTTGGTTTTCAGTTTCAGCCTATGACTAGCAATGCAACAGCATTGCTTTATGCTTTTTGCATTGCAAATATGCCAATTTTCTGCTACTTTGCAAATCAAGTGGGTATTTCCAGTGACCTGGGAATCCAACCACTATTTTAATAGCATTCTTTCTATGGGAAAATATGTGTTGAGTTCCAAATAACTTCCAAGTAGAGTTTTGGAGCACAGCCATGTTATAAATTGTGTGCTTTCTATGGGGGCGTTGGAGACTGTTTAGGGCATAGTGGGAGACATTGATCCAAGTACTCATATGGTGTTTTGAAAGGTTGGGGATTTTCTAATTCTATTGAGCAGGGGAATAATTTGATTACACAAAGACCCTTGGAGACAGCATGATGGCTCCTTGATAATAAAATGACAATAAAATCGCAGCCATTTATCAAGTGCTTTATGATGCGCCATGCACCGTGTAGCTCGTTTTATGTGCATTACTATTTCAACCCTTATAATAATTCCCAAACACAAATGTCATTATCCCCATTTCACATGTGAGAAACCTGAAGTTCAGAGAGATTAGTTAATTAATACTTTGCCCCACATCACACATGTGGTAATATGTTCTGCCTTCCATGGCCTGGCTCTTAAGCATCATAAAAAAAAGCAAATGTGTACAGCCAAGTGTGGTTTCTAGAATGAGAGAGTTGGCATTTAAGGGCCATGGGCATATGTAGCTTTGCTCGACAAGTTCCCTCAACAAGCTGCAACTCAATCAGAAAGTAAGAAAATTTCATTATTTGGCTGGTCATAAACAATAACCAGTTAAGCAGGTAAACAATCTAGCAATCTAAAAGCACTTTTCCATATATTATTCCATTAGAAGCCCACAATAACCCAGGGAGACAGTGATCAGAGAGTAGATGTGCAACAATCCCATTTTATAGATGAAAAAATTAAAACCCAGAGAAGCCAGGTGAATTATCTGTGTGCACAAGATGAAAATAGCAAAGCTGACCAGGAATCCTTCTGACTTGCTGTGGACATAGTTGAGCTGGGATGGAGTACTTAGTGGTGCATTAGGACACATTCGGGTCTCTGTTTTACAGGTTGGGAGAGCCGCATAAAGTGAGCTTGGCCAATTCTCACACAATCTAGGCTTTTGGGAAAGGTGTTCCAGGTGGAGATCACTGCTCCTGCCTCTTCATTTGCTCAAACAGACGGCGTGTGTGAAACAGACATCGCAAACTACATGAATGTTCAGAACAAGCTCTGAACTCTGTTCTTCTCACCACTGACTTTAGGTCTTACAGGGGCATTTCTGTCTGAGAGTGGTAGTCCCTAGGAGGAGGTAGCAGGAGAGAGATGAGAAAAGGCAGAGAGCCGTTGGAAATGCGGAAGACCAGCTATGGAATGGAGCCCTGTCTCTCTTTGCCTTCCTCCGAGCACCTCTCGCTAGGGCAGTGACTCCGATTGTCTTTCTGAAGGGTATTGCTTTCAGTGGCTAATATGTTCCCTAAGGCATTAATAGCTGAGGGAGTCCGTGAAGTCAAGAACTTAGACTCTCCTAAGCTTTGTAACTTGGCCCACTTGGCTCCAACCTCAGCTCTGCTACTTGCTCACCATGGTTTTGTGAAAAAGTGGTTCGTGATAGAAGAATATTAAGGATCCCATAGGGCCCTTGTGAGGACTAAACACTATAGCCCATGTAAAGTTCCTAGAACAGGGCCTCATGTAGAGTAGTCCTCAATAAATGGTAGCTTCATGTGCATTATTTCCCTTGTCAATGACATGTGCATTCTCATCTGAGGCTCTGGAGGTTACAAGTTGCTTCAGTTCCGTGCTAGCATAATTTAGACCCTGTGTCAGGTCTACTGGTTAGTTTATCCAACACGATTTACCGAGTACACACAGTAAGCCAGGAAGGCAGAGAACTTTACTGCTCCTCATAAGCTCCCTGACATCTCCCAGTTGCTAAGAGATAGGCAGGGCTCTGCAACTCGTTCTGGCCAGTGGGCTAGGGGGGGAGTAACGTGTTAAACCCTGGGCCAGGAATTTAAGAACTGATGTGCGGCCCTTCATCTTCCTCTTCTTTTGGCTACAACGAAGTAGAGGCCATGCTCCCCGGAAGGCATAGCTGTAAGATAAAGGCAGCTCTCGTCCCTGAATCACCACTCGGACAGGAGTAGCCCTGGAGATCAGCTGATCTTGTCTGAACAAAAAAATAAATACTCATGTATTAACTCACGAAGACCTCAGGGTTTATTCTCTACTATAGCACAGCCAAACCTAACTAATACATACATAACTAGGCATTGTGCCGAACAATAAAGATATAAAAAAAAAAAAAACCTTTTAGGATGTCAATCTCTGCTCTCAAGAAGCTTATAGTCAAAGAAGACAGACTTTAATAGCTCATTCTCTGTTAGTTGCTATGGCATAGAGTTAACAGGAGTCCTTTCCTGGGGGAAGTTATCAGGGGATTTAGGAATATTCCCATTGCTTCTCAGGTAATATCCATAGATGATGTTCTACTCCATCTGGTTTAGACAAGCTCCAATTCTCAGCTTACCCATAAAGTGAGGAAGTGACTATCTTAGAGATCTTGTACAAATGAAAGGATCCTATAAAATGCAGAATAGCCTAGTGGTTAAGAGTAAAGTTTGGGGACTTTTGCTTCCTGTTTGGAGATAGGAGAACGCAGAAAGTCATTTCTCCTTTGATTCTATTTCAAGACTCTCTATTTTGTTCCACTCATCTATTTGTCTATCTTTATACCAATACCACACTGACTCAATCATGGTTCTTGGGCAGTTTCCTCCAGATTGATCTACAGATTCGGTCTGACCCAGTCGCAATCCCAGAAGGCTCTGCGTTGGAGGGAATTGGTACCTAGTTCCGTGCAAGCTTATTTCTCAAAGAAACTACCCCAGTCCAATTGTTTGAGAAAAGTTGACTTCTCTGCCTTTTGGAAGTGATAGCCATGTCACTAGTTTCTTCTGCCAGTAATCAGGAAGCAATGGTCAAGTTACAGTGTACATTCCCGAGGGCTGGGGCTTTTCCCTCTGACGGACACCCATAAATATTCCATTGAGTGGTTTCTAAGACTTAACTTCGCTAGGCATAACCTTCTCTGTAGTGTCTTTGAAGCAAAACCTTCCTTTGCCAGTCCCCTCAGTGTCCCTTGACCTGTCTCTATACAGCCCCTTTTGGCCACATCGCTCCCCTTGAAAACTCACGATCAGCACCTCTAATGCCCACATGGTCTCCCGCCTCTCTTCTAGATCTCTTGCCGTTTGATCTGCTTCCCCCTTTCAAGCGCACAGAAGATACCCAGGAACAAACCTGATGCTAGCGTCTTCCAGTCCCTGGGGAGAGTGGTGTCCAGAGGCAGCTGTTGGAAACCTGGCTTACCGCTGGATGTGGCAGGAGACATAGGTCACTACCCACAACTCCTTGAGTTCAGAAGCAATTCAAGGTAATAAGTTAATTTTCCAGCTTGGAAGTAAATGAGCAACTAGGTCAGCACAAGGTTAATCTTGAAATGAACTTTGTGGGTTTTGCAAAGTCATCTCAAATTTGAGTGAGTTGATTACACAATTAAACTCCAAAATAAAATAGTTGCTTCTATGCTCCCAAGCCATATAGTTTCCCAATTCGTCAAAGATGGTTTCAGAAAGGGAGCAGGTGATTTCAGGTGGAGAATTACAAAAGCATCTGTGTTGTAAAGGAAAGGCTTGTCTGGGGATGTTCACTGAATAATTTAAAATAATTTAAAATGTCAATAATTTAAAAATCATTTGTCCGGGTCCTTCCCTCTGGGCATGCCCCAGCTCTTGTCACATCTCCTTAGTAGTGTAACAAAAATGAACATTTATTAAGTGCTTACAATGGGCCTGACATGTTGTCTGCATTATTTTACTCGATCGTCACCTGCAGCCATATGGGCAGATATTATTTTCCGCATGTTTTCAGAAGAGAAAATGAAGTTATTTAACTTGCCCTTTCTTCCCTAAGGAGCAGAGTAGGGATTTGACTCTAGCCTGCAGCCACCATTCGGTGGCATGTGGAGATTGTAGGCAATTCTGTGGACCACGGCAGTGGGATTTGTCTATCTTTTAGGATCTGTGGTTGGAGCAAAAATATCACTTTGCTGCGGATTTGTTATATCTTCCCCACTGGCTACTCTATACTGCTTTTGCTTGGAGAGTAATTGCTACCTGTTGTGTTACCACTAGATGGCAGTGTGACCTCAGAAATGCTTTTCAAAGGGCCCATACTCTGGGATCTGGAAATTCCACAGCAATTTTCACTCCACAATCAGCCTCTAGGCCATGCCCACGGTCAGCTCCCCCAACACCTGGCCTGCTCACTGTCCCCTGATCCAGACTTTCCATTGCCATTTTCCAATCTTGGATCGTGTCCTTCCCTTCCAGGGGACATTAGTTGTAGGGGTTAGGAGCCCAGCCCCTGGAGCATAATGCCCGAGCTCAAATCTGTGGCCACTTAATTTCTCTATATTTCAGTTTTCTATAACATTTCCCACACTTTAATGAGAAGTAAATCAGTGAATGCTTTTAAGGGTCTCGTAATAGATACAACATATAGGTCTCATAACTCGATTCATAGCTTGAATCTGGTTGAAAGTAGATTCTCAAGTTTGAATCTACTACAGTGTTTTGGGGACATTTTGAATCTGATCACTGAGCTAAGGAGCATCCTCTCTTCCAAGGTGACTAACGTTTCCCTCTACTTGCACCAAAACACATTGTTTTCGTGCCTCTGCCTTGTACTTGCTGTTCCTTCTTTCTGGAATATTCTCATTGCTCCTACTTGTCCGTAACACTGAATTGATGTGTCTACCCATCCATGAAGCCTTCCCCAGTCTACCAGAGCTGACTCATGTGTGTGTGTGTATGTGTGTGTGAAACTTGTCACACTCTACTCCAGGGGGTCCATTATGGTGGTGGCTTTTGCAGAATTTTGAGTTCCTTGAGACCAGAAACCATGTTGTATTGACTCTAGAATCCCACTGCCCAGCGTAGGGCCTGGCACACAATGGGCACAGGATGATAGTTTGTTGTAGAGTTAGGAAACAAGTGATACAACCTGAATGCTCAAAGAAACAGGCATAGATAGCATGCAGCCAGCCTCATTCATTCCCATTTTTACCCACTTCACCCTCCTCTTTTTCCTTTCTCCTATGGGTCGCACCGGAAGAGTAGGGCCAATTTAATGCAAAGGTCAGGATATCTTTGGTTTCTGGACTGCTGACTGAGGTTCACATTTCTGAACTTGCAATGACATGAGTAGATTCAGGGGCCAAATTCCAAGTGATCACACATTCTGTTGATACAGTCAGCTTTATTAAGTCCCAAGATTCCGAACAGCCCTCCAGCTCCTTGCCCACATACCACCACACCGCTGACTCCCACTGGAGTCCGCCATTGTGAATGCTGAGTGAGCTACCTTGGGCTCAAATGGACCCACTAGGCCTGCCATACCACTAGGGGTAAGAAGAGTTTTTGGTGCCTCTGGAAAGCAGCTGCCTGAAACTGCCCTTCTTCTTTCCCCTTGATACACTGAATTTGCAAGTCTTCTTTCCTTGGAAGTATTCTGTGTGCACTCAAGGTTCATTCCTTGAAGTAGGGAAATTCAGGCTCTGTGATCGTGCTGCCTGGCATTCCTCAACTTTGCTGGGAGGTGGCAGCAAGCATTGGTTGTTCTCAAGCCTATTTGATCCACAAACCGGATCTACTTCCTAGAATGATGGGTTGACTATAATTTTAAACATTAAGCTACAGTTCTACCCCATTGCCCCAGGCTCTCAACCCTAATTATTTCCACTGTATGATTCTTGGTCACTCAAAGTCTGAGGCATGAGAAAAGAAATGCAAGAGAAGGCAGGAGCAGAAATAAGACACAGTTATGGTCTCCCAGTTGCTGAAACCGTCTTAGGTTTCACTTTTTTAAGTTCTAGTATAATTTACACATAATAAAACAAACTCATTTTAAATGTACAGTTTGATGGATTTTGACAAAACTGGTATAACCTCTGACACAGTCAAGTTGTTGGATATTTCCACCACAGAAAATTTCCTGTTTCTTCCCAGTCAGTGCCCTCCCACCCACAGCAATGATTTCTGCTCTGATTTCTATCACTGTGGCTTAGTTTTGCCTGTTCTAGAACTTTATGGGAATCCATTAAATGATTATTTATGCATGTTTAGCTTCTTTCACTCAACAAAATGCTTTTGAGATTCATCTATGTTGCTGCTTGTATGAGTAGTTTATCCTTTTTTCATTGCTTAGTGTTGTTCTATTATGTTAGCAGAACTCAAATTTGTTTATTCATTACCCTGTAGGTGGGCATTTGGGTTGTTAACCAGTTTGGGGGTTACTATGAATAGAAGTGCTATGAACTTTTCTACACAAGTCTTTTTTTTAAATATTTTATTTTTAAGTAATCTCTACACCCAACATGGGGATTGAACTCAAAACCCGAGATCAAGAGTCACATGCTCTTCTGACTGAGGTGCCCCACTAGACTATTCTTTTTGTGAACACATTTTTATTTCTCTTGGATAGATGCCCAAAAGTAAAACTACTGAGTAACAGAGTAGTTATATTTTTACCTTTGTTAGAAAAACTTCTTCCAAGTGGTCATACCATTTCACATTCCCAAGCCCAGAGTACGAAAGTTTTAGTTCTTTGGCTTGGCCTAAGTTTGTTCTGTTAGCACATAGTCACCACTTAGAACGGTTCAAAGAACCATAACGATGGGTCTCAGAAACAGATTTCTGAGTGTTCTTTTCCTCGGAGATGCTTCATACTTTAGTACCCTTGTTAGAAAAAGGGGTTTCCCCTCACTGGGACCCTAGACACAGCATGCAAAATTAGGAAGGATGTCCAAGGAGCAATAAAGGAGGAAGGCAATACAGCTCAGCCCACCATGCAGGATCAAACCCAACAACCGATTTGATGACAGATGTCCAGGCCAGATCACCCTCAAATTGAAGAGTGCCTTTACAACAAGTCACTATACCATTCCTGGGTAATCAGAGAAATTTATTTGCAGTCCGTTAGCTAATTGTTCCCATACTGAGCACAGATCTTAACTAAATGCCCTAAATGACATTTAAATTTCTGGTCTGTTATGAAACAGTTGATGATTTACCATGCTCATATCCTGCCAGTAGAGTTGACTTTAATTTGCTGAAGATTGCGGCTGATTTCTGAGATCCCTAAAATAAGATATGAAGGAAAGATCCCAAGATAATATGTTAAGTGCTGTGGAAGATAGAGACTTTGCTGTCAGGATAGGGACATGGCATGCCAGCTACGTGGCATTTGGTGAGCCATGTCACTTCTCTTGGCGTCAGGTCACGCAAAACCAAAGTGGGAACAATAATTCTTATTTCTCCCCTCCTTCCTGCTACGGTGGGTGTGAGATTCAAATGAGATACAGCTGCATTCAAATCCTGACTGCCACATCCTACCAAAAGCTTGACTGTGTTACTTTTTTTTTTTTTTAAGATTTTATTCATTTATTTGCAGAGAGAGACAGAGAGAGAGAGGAAACACAAGCAGGGGGAGTGGGAGAGGGAGAAGCAGGCTTCCCGCTGAGCAGGGAGCCCGATGCGGGGCTCGATCCCAGCACCCTGGGATCATGACCTGAGCCGAAGGCAGACGCTTTAACCCTTTAACTGACCGAGGCATCCAGGTGCCCCTTGGCTGTGTTATTTACTTAACTTTCCAAATTTGGGTTTTCATCCCTGTAAAGTGAAGGTAACAAGGGAATACCTTACAAGGTTGTTACAAGAATCAGGTAATGTGTGTAAAGCACCTATCACCATGGGTGCTCAGTAAATGGGAGCCTCATTGTTAGGCAGGCTACTGGTTTGGGACACACAAGGATGCCCCTAACCAGATGGCAGTTTTTTCAAATGGCAGAGCCACTCAATCGACAGCCCACCTTTGTTGAACTAGGCACCACGTCCCGCTGATAAAGCTCACAAGGTGACAGCAACAGTGACTGGGCTGTGATAGGTAACCCGGGTCACCTGGGGCCACCCTCTTTTGAACACTACACAGCAGATAAGCCTGCTTTGGCTCCCACCTTCCATGAGTGGGGGATTCTCAGCCCTCCCCTCCGTGCTTCCGTGGATTCTCAGCACCTGCATCTCTTTCTGGTTCTTCCTGAGTTCCGGCTTCTGCTGAATTCTTGATCATCCCTTGTGTCTTCCCTCCCGAAATTGGTGTCCCATTTTCATTCTTCACTGATCCCAATGGGAAACCCATATCCTTTTCTCTTCCATGAAAGTGATTTTCTTTTATCATATTAGATACAAATAACCAGGTTGGTCTGCTAGGATTTATCGGAGTACAAGGTTTTATTCTAGTGTGCACCTGTATTTTTGCTCTTTTACTTTCCCGCATTTCTTGTAGAGAGTGGCTTCTGATGTTCTTACTTCTCTTAAGTTCACAATCCTTCTACGTAGGTGCAAGCATGTGACCCAATTATATGTTCTAGTTTGTTCATGCATGAATATATACCCATGGAAACACATTTTGAAAAGTCACATGCTACTATGTTTCACCTTTATATTACAGTTAGGACATTATATTGATTTTTTATAATAATGTGCATAGGTAGGTATATTTTATCTATGAAGTTAATTATAGGATGGTGGGGGGGGCAAGAACTATATATCACAAAAAGAGGGCGTTGGGTCTGATAGTGCTGAGAACCAATACTGTGGGTGCTGTCTGGGTGAGCTGGAGCGACATCTTTCCATTCCTATGGCTTCTCCGTTTGCTGGCAAGAGCTCTGGTTAGAGCAGGGGTGTCGAATGCAAACCCCACAGTGTAGGGTGAGGTCTGGATGGGGCTCTCCCTGTGTGAGGGCCAAGTACTCTTGCACAGCAGCGGCTTCCCTGTCTTTCCACTAGATGCCAGCTGCAGCCCAGGAGACTGGATGGCTCTTTCTGTGCAGCTCTGGGAGTTTCCAAAAGCAGCGCAAGGAATGTTGTTCCAGGTCCAAGCACACTGCTGTCCCTGGGCGTTGGATGTCTGCTCACAGCATCTCGACTGCTTGGTTCCCTACCTGTTCTGATTTCAGAGCAACAGGGTCAAGTTTAGGCATACAGCAGCATAGCAAGTGACAAACAGAGTGACCACGGTGGGATCCCAGCATCTACGCAGATGACCTTGCTGACCCAACTGTCCTCACACCCACCCACAGAGCACATCTGCTGGAGACTGACCGTAAATATTTACCTTTCATTAAACATGTCATCGCTGCTGTTCACTCAGAGTATCAAGCACCCGTGCAGAGGCCGGGGGCTGAAGCTCGGTGAGGGGGAACAGTGAACTGGAGTTCCTTCTCACTGCTGGAAAACAGCCTTCTCCATTCTGTGCCAGCCAGAACCTGGGATAAGGCCTTGCCTGTGCTGTGACCGATCTTAGTCTTGGGTTTTGCTGAACGGAGTCGAACAAGAATGAGTACTTTCTAGAAGCGAAAATAGATCCCTCTGGGTTCCTAAGGATATGATAATAATATGGAGAGACACAGAAAGACCGGACAAATGAGATGGAGGGATGCTGCCCAATAGAACGTTAGTGATGTTCCCAGAGGGCCACCAACCACATGTGGCTACTGAGCATTGAAATGTGGCTAGTGTGACTGAAGAACTGAATTCTAAATTTTACTCAACATGAATTAATTACAATTTAAATAGCCGTATGTGACCGATGGCTACTGTACTGAACAGGTAGATAGGGAATATGAGACAGAGGCAAAATCAAAGGCCTCCAAAATGTCAAGTGCTATGTTGGATTTATATATGTACATGTGTATGTATTACATATAATACATATGTAACTCCCACATGTGTGACTTACATGTTATTTAAATATATGTAAATGAGAACACGACCCTCAGAGAGGTAGTTGAAGTTGGACCTGGAACTAGAAGGTACAATAGCATTGGGAATGGGTGGGTGCACAATGGGGGGAGGAGAATTTGCCATAAGAGAATAAGATGAGTTAACTGATTGGGGCCAGGGGTTTCCTAAGATGCAGAGATGAAAAGGGGTCCAAAGGAGTCCCTTTCCACCAGAGGAGGGACAAAAGGTGGTGACCGCAGAAAGACAACTGAGGTTATCAAGGCCCCTGCTCTCCATAAGGACTGTGGATTTCAGGATAGAGGGGAGGGGCAAGCACACAGTAAAAAGAACTGGGGGCAGACAGTTCAGGAAAAAAAGAGGAAGGAGGCCCTCTGCCTGGTGGGAAGGTCGGTATGGTGGGGGCAGCTGGGGCAGTGGAAGCTGCAGCATGAAGATGTTTGCTTCTTTAGCCCACGAGTCAGGTGGAAGACATGCGGAACTGGGCAGTGAGAGAAATGTTCAAAGACCATGGAAATCTACTGGTTTAATACATCTCCCATGTAATTTCCTTTTAATTATAGCTATTTTAATAATTTTTATTAGCAGAGTAAGCCAGGCAGTCAGACCCTACCAATTCCAAATAATAAACAAGGTACTCTGGGAGAGAATCCATCAGTGCGGTCAGAGAAGGAGCACCTCATTCAAATCTCACAGGGATTGTGCCTTTTGAGTTCCTTCCAGAACAACATTTTGTGGTAGGGGTTATGGGTTTTACAGCTGAGGAAACTAAGGCTCAGAAAGGATAAGAAGCTGACTCAAGGGTGTACAGCTAGGAAGAGCCAGACCTCAGTTTAATACCAAGATCTTAGTACTTTGTGTTTAGTGTTCAAATTCAGTGGAATTAAACACATTCTAAACATTCTCACTCTCTTGCTTATAATGACCCAATACACAAGTGATTGGAGAACAATAAAATGAAATTGATATTTTATAGACATTGGGTTTTTTTTCTTTTGTTTTTTTTGTTTGTTTATTGAGGTAGAATTGACATACAATATTTATAGACATTGTTTTTTAAAACTCTTTGAATAGCTTAACTTTTAGATACCAAATAGCTTTCCCCCTAGGTTTTGTTTTATATTTAAATTATTTTTATTGATGTAAAATTGGTATATAACATTATATGTTTCAGACACAATTACAACACTATAATTTGATATATGTATACACTACGAAGTGATCACCTTAAGTAGAGTTACCATCCATCACCATATAATTGAACCCCTTCATCCATTTAACTCCCCCTCAATCTCCTTCCCCCCAAAACCACCATTCTGTTTTCTGTATCTATGAGTTTGTTTTTGTTTTGTTTTGTTTGTTCATATGTTTTGTTTTTTTAGATTCCACATATAAGTGGAAATCACACGGTATTTGGACTGACTTATTTTGCTTAGCATAATATTCTCAAGGTCCATCCATATTGTTACAAATGGCAAGATTTCCTTCTTTTTAAAGGCTGAGTAATATTCCATTATGAACATATACCACAATTTCTTTATCCATTTTCTTTATCCATTCACCCATTGATGGACACTTTGGTTGTTTCCATATCTTGGCTATTGTAAATAATGCTGCATATATATGCTGGTGCATATATCTTTTTGAATTAGTGTTTTCATTTTCTTCAGATAAATACCCAAAAGTGGAATTGCTGGATCATATGGTAGTTCTATTCTTAATTTTTTGAGGAATCTCCATACAGTTTTCCATAGTGGCTGTACCAATTTACATTCCCACCAATGTTATATAAGGATTCCCTTTTCTCCACATCCTCCCTAACACTTATTTCTTTTCTTTTTGATTATAGCCCTTTTAACAGGTGTGAGGTGATAACTCATTGTGATTTTGATTTGTGTTTCTGTGATAGATAATTAGTGATGTTGAACATCTTCTCATGTGCCTGTCGGCAATCTACATGTGTTCTTTGGAAAAATGTCTATTTAGATCCTTTGCCCATTTTTTAATCACGTTTGTTTGCTTTTGTTATTGAGTTGTATGAGTTCTTTATATATTTTGGATATTAACCCCTAATTGGTTATATGATTTGCAAATATCTTCTCTCATTCAGTAGGTTCTTTTTTGTTTTGTTGATACTTTCATTCACTATGCAAGAGCTGTTTAGTTTGGTATAGTCTCATTTTAAAATGTTTTCTTTTGATTTCCTTTGCTTTTGGAGTTAGATCCAAAAAACATTGCTCAGACCAATGTCAAGGAGATCACCACTTTGTTTCCTTCTACAGATTTTATGGTTTGAGGTTTTACCTTCAAGTCTTTAATCCATTTTGAGTTAATTTTTGTGTATGGTGTATGGATAGTGGTCTAGTTTCATTCTTTTGCATGTAGCTGTCCAGTTTTCTCAACATCATTTACCGAAGAAATTGTCCTTTCCCCATTGTATATTCTTGACCTCTTTGTCTTAAATTAACTTACCATATTTGTGTGGGCTTGTTTCTGGGCTCTGTATTCTATTCCAACGGTCTATTTGTCTGTTTTTATGCCAATGCCAATGTTTTGATTACTATAGCTTCATAGTATAGTTTGAAATCAGGGAGCTTTTAGCTTTGTTCTTCTTTCTCAAGATTGCTTTGGCTATTTGGGGTCTTCTGTAGCGCCATAGAAATTTTAGAATTATTTGTTCTAATTCTGTGAAAAATGCCATTAGGATATTGATAGGAGTTGCATTGAATCTATAGATTGCTTTGGGTAAGACAGACATTTTAACAATGTCTTCTAATCCATGAACATGGAAGATCTTTCCACTTATTTGTACCTTCTTCAATTTCTTTCATCAATGCTTTATAGTTTTCAGTATACAGGTCTTTTACCTTCTTGGTTAAATTTGTTTCTAGGTATTTTATTCTTTTTGATGCAATTGTAAATGGGATTTTTTTTTTAAATTTCTCTTTCTGATAGTTAATTACTAGTGTATAGAAATGCAACAAATTTCTGTATATTGATTTTGTATCCTGCAACTTTACTGAATTCATTTATTAGTTCTAATCATTTTTTGGTAGAGTCTTTAAGATTTTCTGTGTATAGTATTGTGTCATCTGCAAATAGTGACAGTTTTACTTCTGCCTTTCTAATTTAGATGACTTTTATTCTTTTTCTTGCCTAATTGCTATGGCTAGTAGGACTTTCAATACTATGTTAAATAAAAGTGGTGAAAGTGGGTATTCTTGTCTTGTTCCTGACCTTAGAGGAAAAGCTTTCAGCTTTTCACCACTATGATGTCAGCTGTGGGTTTGTCATGTATGGACTTTATTATATTAAGGAACATTCCCTTCTATACCCACATTGTTGAGAGTTTTTATCATAAATGGATGTTGAGTTTTGTTGAATGCATTTTCTGCATGTATTGAGATGATCATATAGTTTTTATCCTTCATTGTGTTAATGTGGTATATCATGTTGATCACTTTGTGGGTGTTGAACCATCCTTGCATCTCTGGAATAAATCCCACTTGATCATGACATATTATCCTTTTAATGTATTATGGATTTCGGTTTGCTAATATTTTTGTTGAGGATTTTTTCCATCTATATTCATCAGGGATATTGGCCTGTAATTTTCTTTTTTTGTGCTCTCCTTGTCTGGTTTTGATATCAGGGTAATACTGGCCTTGTAAACTGAGTTTTGGAAACATTTCTCCTCTTTAATTTTTTGGAAGAGTTCGAGAATGATAGGTATTAAATCTTCTTTGAATATCTCTTAGAATTCACCTGGTGAATTCTGGTCCTGGACTTTGTTTTTTTGGGATATTTTTGATTACTGCTTCAATCTCTTTACTAATAATCAGTCTATTCAGATTTTCTATTTCTTCCTGATTCAGTCTTGGAAGATTGTATGTTTCTAGGAATGTATCTATTTCTTCTAGATTGTCCAATTTGTTTGGCATATAATTGTTTGTAGTAGTCTCTTATGAGCCTTTGTATTCCTGTGATACCAATTGTAACTTTTCCTCTTTCATTTTTTATTTTATTTACTTAACCCCTCTCTTTTTTTTACATGGTGAGTCTAGTTAAAAGTTTGTCAATTTTCCTTTTCAGAGAAAAGCTTTATCTTTTCAGAGAACCAGTTCTTAGTTTCATTGACTTTTCTAACTGTTTTTTAGTCTCTATTTCATTTATGTCACTCTGATCTTTATTATTTCCTTTCTCCTATTAACTTTGAGCTTTGTTTCTTCTTCTTTTTTTGGTTCCCTTAGGTGTATAGTTAGATTGTTTATTTGAGATTTTTCTTGTTTCTTGATGTAGGCCTATATTGCTATAAACTTCCCTCTTAAAACTGCTTTTGCTGCATCCCATAGATTTTGTACTGTTGAATTTCCATTTTCATTTGTCTCTGGTTATTTTTAAACTTTCTCCTTTGATTTTTTTTTTGTTGACCTAATGGTTCTTCAGTAGCATGTTGTTTAATCTTCATGTAATTGCCATTTTTTTCCAGTTTTCTTTCTGTAATTGATTTCTGGCTTTACACCATTGTGGTCAGAAAGGATGCTTGATATGATTTCAATCTTCTTGAATTTATTGAGTTGTTATATGGCCTAACATGTGATCTATCCTGGAGAATGTTCTACATGTACTTGAGAAGAATGTGTATTCTGCTGCTTTGGGATGAAATTTTCTGTATATATCTATTAAGTCCATCTGGTCTAAAATGTCAGATGGTTGATGCTTCATTTTTGATTTTCTGTCTGGATGATCCATCTATTGATGAAAGTAGGGTATTGAGGTCCCCTACTATTATTGTATTGCTGTCAATTTCTCCCTTTAGGTCTGTTAATATTCACTTTATATATTTAGGTGCTTCTGTGTTGGGTGCATATATTTACAAGTGTTATATATACTTTTTGGATTGACTTCTTTTTTTAAAGATTTTATTTATTTGTTTGACAGAGACACAGCAAGAGAGGGAACACAAGCAGGGTGCGTACCAGGCTTCCTGATGCAGGGCTCGATCCCAGGACCCTGGGATCATGACCTGAGCCAAAGGCAGACGTTTAATGACTGAACCACCCAGGCACCCCAAGATTGACTTTTTTTCAATCATATAATGCCCTTCTTTATTTATTCTTACAGCCTTTGTTTTAACATTTATTTTGGTTGATATAATTACTGCTACACCAGCTTTCTTTTCATTTCCATTTGCATGGAACATCTTTTTCTACCCCTTTACTTCCAGTCTGTGTGTGTCCTTAGATCTGAAGCAAGTCTCTTGCAGGCAACATGTAGGTTGGTTTTTTTTTTTTTTAATCCATTTAGTCATTCTATGTCCTTTGACCAGAGAATTTAGTGCATTTACATTTAAAGTAATTTTTGATAGGTATGTACTTATTGCCATTTTGTTTGTTTTCTGGTTGTAGTTGTAGTTCTCTGTTCCTTTCTTCTTCTGTTGCTCTCTTCCCTTGTGGTGATTTCCTTTAGTGTTATGTTTAAATTTCTTTCTCACTGTCTTTTGTGTATCTACTATGGATTTTTGCTTTGTGGTTACCATAAGGTTCACATATATCCCTTAAGCTATCTTTACTTTTTAAAATTCTTTTTTCTGGGCGCCTGGGTGGCTCAGTTGGTTGGGCGACTGCCTTCGGCTCAGGTCATGATCCTGGAGTTCTGGGATCGAGGCCTACATCGGGCTCCCTGCTCATCAGGGAGTCTGCTTCTCCCTCTGACCCTCCCCCCTCTCATGCTCTCTCTATCTCATTCCCTCTCTCAAATAAATAAAATCTTAAAAAAAATTTAAAATTCTTTTTTCTTTTTCCTGCCCTGTTTAGGTGATGTCCACTGCCCTGTTTTCCAGGTCATTAATCCATTCTTCTGCTTCATCCAACAGCATTTTGCTGTTGAACTACTGTAGCATAGTTTTCAGTTCAGCGATTATATTCTTCAGCTCTGCAATTTCTGTTTGGTATCCTCCAATCTTTTCTTTCTCCTTTTTCAAGTTCTGACTGTGTTTATTCTTTCTTCTCCTGACTTCAGTGAGCATTGTTATGACCATTACTTTGACCCCTATCAGGTAGATTTCTTATTTCTGTTTCTTTAAGGTCCTTTTTCTGATGTTTTGTCTTGTTTTCACTTGAAGCATATTTTTCTGTCTATTCATTTTGCTTGACTGTTTCTATGAATTAGGCAAAACAACTATCTCTCCTAGTCTTGAAGGAGTGGACTTAAGTAGGAGATGAAACTTATCATTCAAACTTTTTCTAGCTTTCGTTTGTTTCTTAGACCTTTGTGATTGTCTAAGTAGCCTTATTTGTCCTTGATAAGTCCCAGTTGTTGAGGATGTGCCAAGACCTGTCACTGTTCCAAAGGGAGGGATCACAAACAGTGCCCAGTTTTAGGCTAATTGTAACCCAGGTCCTCAGGCAGCAGCTTTTTAAGTATGCAAATAGGTACTGTCCTGTGGGTTGGCAATTATAAACTAGGCTGACCTCCAGACTAAGAGATCTGGAGGTGTGCCCTGGGTGACAGTTGCAAAACTCATGGCTTTAGATATGTGTATGAACTCCTTTTGGGAGCTATCAGTGAGCTGTTGTTAGGCCAAGGGAGGGGGCTAATATGATGTGTTTCTACCTACATTCCCATTATCTCTGGATGTGTGGCAAGCCTGAAACTGCCTCTCAGGCTGAGCTCTAGGACAAGGAATAGGCCTTTTTCACATGAAGAGTGGGGGTGTGTTTCAGTCTGCTGTTTGTGCAGTGCTCAGGGGGTGGTAGCTTGCTAAAAATTTTCTCTCTGATTGTTTCAGACCCAGAAGTACAATCCCCCTGGCCACCAGGCCATGGGCTCAGTGGCATCTGAGTGGGCTGCTTGTGCTTTCTGGCTGTGGCCTGCTCTGCCACAGCCATGATGTGTGGGGGAGGGGAGCTCAGCTGGTCCTGTGGCAGAGCAAACAATGGCTGTGGTGCCCAGGGGCTGGGCACTACCACTGGAGCTAGCAGGCTGGGGGGCAGGGTGTGCGGAGTACAACAATTGTACCCACCAGTGCCTAAGTCCCTGGAGAATGTCCCAACAGATCTCTGTCTTGCAGATGTTTCCAGATAAGCAAATGAGTCTCCTTTGCTTAGGTCTAGGTGCCTTTCAAACTGTTTCTTTTGTACTGGGCTCCCGGGTGAATGAGTCTGTTTGTGAGCCTTTTAGAAGAGCAGATTTTCTGTTTCTTATGGCCTCATGATACTCCTGGAAATAAGCCCCACTGGTTTTCAAGGCCAGACACTTGGGGGCTTATCTGTCTGCCATGGATCCCAAGGATTGGGGTGCTTCATGTGGGACACAAATCCCTCACTCCTCAGAGATGAGCTCTGTAGTATGAGCTCTCTCCCAGCTGTGGGTGGCTGTGCCTGGGGTGTGGTTTCTTACCTGGAAACCATGTCTCCACCTCTTCTACTTGTCTCACTGTGGCCCTTTTATCCTTTGTTGTGGAGGCACTGTTCAGCTACATTTCAGGTCCTTTTCTGAAGGAAGTGTTGCATATGTACTTGTAGATTTGTTGTGTTATTGGGATGAGGTGAGTTCAGGATCCTTCTACACTGCTATCTTGAACCCTCCTCTCCCCCTAGGTTTTTTTTTTTTTAAAGATTTTATTTATTTATTTGCCAGAAAGAGATAGCGAGAGAGGGAACACAAGCAGAGGGAGTGGGAGAGGGAGAAGCAGGCTTCCCACTGAGCAGGGAGCCGGTTGTGGGGCTTGATCCCAGGACCCTGGGATCATGACCTGAGCTGAAGGAAGATGCTTAATGACTGAGCCACCCAGGCGCCCCTCCCCCTAGGTTTTAAATGTTAATAATAGAGGATAGTTTTGAACTGTCACCCTCTGAGTCATGGGCCCAGCATTTTCCATGCTCCATTCTACAGCATGGCTATTTATCAAATGATAATGATGATGTTAATTAAATAAGAATATCACAAACATTGATAGTCCCATATTCCAATTAGAAAGATGCAGCTATGACCCATACCTAATCAAAGCAGAACTATTATCAGTGCAATTGGTTTTTGCTTTAAGGAGGAGGTTGCTTACAGCCTTGTTGCTCGAGTTGAAGCAAAAAAACATGGAGTATCTTAAGGCAGGCTATTCATTCAACAGGTATGTCTTGGGTGCCTTTGTGTGGCATACACTGTTGCAGGTGTCATCTACACTCTTGTCTTTCTAGCGCTCAGAGCCTAGAATTCTAGTGCATTCAGAGCCTCCTGGGATTTTCAAACTCACATGCTTGACATTTAGGATTCTTCCATGTCTAACCCCACTTGCCTTTGAGGGCTGCCACATCTGTCCCTTCATGCATGATCCTGGCTGATTTGGTATTGCTACCTGGCCACATGACCACCCCTCATTGCTTCCTGGGCATCCTTCTCAAAGCTATGCACTGAAACACCCCAGAAAGTGGGGGACCACTCTTTCATCAAGGATATACCTGTATAAAGCTCTCTTATATGTAGAATTCTTCTATGATACCTAGTGGCTCTGGATGTAGCAAAACCTCTAAGAAACCAAATTTAGGAAAATTCCACAAGTTTGTTGAAACTATTCAAGCAACATGAATTGGTATAAATTCTCTAAGTACCTAACAGGAAAAAATTTTGGTAATTACTAGTTTGGTAAATTGATCATTTAACAAATTAATGATTTTACAAAACTGAATTTTTGGCTCATTTGTTTTCAGCCAATTGATTTTTGTGCATTTCTTTTCGTTGCTGATTTTGCTTCCTTGTTCCTAGGAAGCAATGAGGCAGTGTAGAAGAATCCTGAACTAGAGGAGAAGTTTAGAATTATGATGATGTGTGAAGAGTCAACTAAACCAAAGACAGTGAGATTCAACTTCACAAAGGGGTGTGTTTTATCTGCCTTCCCCTTCATCCCTTTCTACTTCTCCTCTTTCTGTTCCATATCTGTCCTGTTTATGGACCCCTTAGTAGGCACAGTGAGTTCATCTTTGAGTCCCTACAACACTCACACCGTTGCATTGAGCAGAATAGTGTCTGTTGACATTATTTATGATGGAGAACTTTCTTTTAGGATCCAATCTTACCTAAGGAATCCAGCCTGAAAGTTTTATTTTAGTGTAAATGACAAAAGGGGCTTGGGTAAAATGACTGAACCATATCAGTCTTCTTTTCAGAAAGCATTAATGTGAAGAGGAGAAGAGATTTGAGAAGGCAGACATATGACTTCTCCTCTGTGTCTGGTTCCACATTCTGGAAGATAACCCCAAAGTTCCCCACTTTGTTTGTTCGTTGTTTATCATGAAAAATGAGATTGAGCTTAAGAGATGGGTCAGGACCTCACATAACAAGTAAATGGGGAATCAGAACTAGAATGCTTGGTATTTGGATCAGTTTGGGGTGGGGGGTGAGAGATCTAATGCTTACCTTTTTTCTTTTCCCTTATTATGGAAATCACAAAGTCAGATAAAAATCCTTGCTTCTGCTTCTTCCCAATGAAGATTTATGAGATTATCCTAGTGGTTGCTTGCTGGAGTGCTGCAGGGAGAAACATTAGTTTAATACACCAATACAATGTCCACAATTCCACATGAAAATGAATTTAGGGGCCACCAAACCTGGACAGGCCACAAAGCTGTACAGAGCCCTGATGAATGAATAGAACCACATTATAAGGTTCTCCAGAGAGTGGGGCAAAAGGAACCGATTGTCTTTCTGAAGTATACGAGCAAGAATGCAAGCCTTAATTAACGAAGCCCAAGGTTGATTTTTCTTGCTGCCTTTTTCTCTAAAAGACAAATAATAAGAAATGAATGAGGTTGAAAGCAAATGAGAACCATATTTGGAAAGCAAAGCATACCCAAACTTTTGGCTGAGCTGGTTGCAAAGAGCTAAAGTTCTTTAATCATCTTACTGGAGATGTAGCTAAAAAATGCAATTTGAATCTCTCTCTCTCTCTCTCTCTCTCTCTCACACACACACACGCACACGCGCGCGTGCGCGCCCACACACACACACACACACACACACACATTTCCACACCATACCCTCCTACTTTTTCACTGTAGATGAATCAAGATGGTGGAGACAGGATATGATGAGAACCATTCCTGCTCTCCATCTACTTTATAAAAGCCTTTGGCAATTGGTAACCTTTGCTGCCACGGTTTGGAGAATCCATCTATCAATTCTTATTCTCTAAACATTCGTTGTGCATTTATGAATTGGCTGCAAGGAGCTAATAAATAGCTGGAATAGGTAATGTACTGTGAATATGCAGAGAACAGCAAGCTATTTAAGATCCAGATTCTTCTAACAGATGATTTTTCTAGAAGAAGATGAACCAGTTTGGGCCTAAAAGAACATTGCTACATTTGAAGGTGGGGATGGGATGGGAAATGACAAGTTTACTAGAATTAAAATAGTGTCTAACAAACTGATGAAACACAGAGGATTTTCCTTGTGTCAGACAGAGTTAGTCAGGTCCACTTTATACAGAAGCAGAATGGATGGTTGAATATGGTGGTGTGATTTCAGGATGGTTCAGTAGACACTCCATCTTACTCCACTTCACAGTACCTCGGGGTTTGTTCAAAGTTTGAAACATTACTATTGTCTTTGTTAACGTAGAGACAGAAGACCTAGCAATCTGGCTTTATGGATGTGGGGAAGATACGGGCTTTTCTAATGAAACCTAACTTAGATTGAGATCAGATAAATCTGATGTACTGTAGGAACATTTTTACTCAACTCATGATGTTTCTGTTTGTTAAAGGGAGCTCATTTAGTGTAACTCCTCTTTCAGTCCATTACTCATACTTCCCCAAGGGGGGATGGAGTATCTTTTTTTTTAAATTTTTTTATTGTTATGTTAATCACCATACATTACATCATTAGTTCTTCATGTAGTGTTCCATGATTCATTCTTTGTGCATAACACCCAGTGCTCCACGCAGAATGTGCCCTCTTTAATACCCATCACCAGGCTAACCCATCCCCCCACCCCCCTCCCCTCTAGAGCCCTCAGTTTGTTTTTCAGAGTCCATCCTCTCTCATGGTTCATCTCCCCCTCCAGCTTACTCCCCTTCATTCTTCCCCTCCTGCTATCTTCTTCTTTTTCTTTTTTTTTTTTAACATATGTTGCATTATTTGTTTCAGAAGTACAGATCTGTGATTCAACAGTCTTGCACAATTCACAGCGCTCACCATAGCACATACCCTCCCCAATGTCTATCACCCAGCCACCCCATCCCTCCCACCCCCCACCACTCCAGCAACACTCAGTTTGTTTCCTGAGATTAAGAATTCCTCCTATCAGTGAGGTCATGTGATACATGTCTTTATCTGATTGACTTATTTCACTCAGCATAACACCCTCTAGTTGCATCCATGTCGTTGCAAATGGCAAGATCTCATTCCTTTTGATGGCTGCATAATATTCCATTGTGTATATATACCACATCTTCTTTATCCATTCATCTGTCGATGGACATCTTGGCTCTTTCCACAGTTTGGCTATTGTGGACATTGCTGCTATAAACATCGGGGTGCATGTACCCCTTCAGATCCCTATATTTGTATTTTTGGGGTAAATACCCAGTAGTGCAATTGCTGGATCGTAGGGTAGTTCTATTTTCAACTGTTTGAGGAACCTCCATACTGTTTTCCAGAGGGGTTGCACCAGCTTGCATTCCCACCAACAGTGTAGGAGGGTTCCCCTTTCTCCACAGGGGGGATGGAGTATCTTAACTGACTGATATATCTGGGCATGCTCGGCTCAGTTCCACCCATGTTCCTCTTGGGAGTAAGTTGCTCACACAGACGAAGCATTTTATTCTGTTTTTCTAGGGGAGGGATCGTTTTCCTTATTGTGGTCCAGCATTGGCAGATCTACTCAGCTAAAAGACAGCCATATCCTCCAAACCTGACCCCTATTAGAAACAAAGCATATTTTTGTCTCCATTTGCCAGTTAATTTATACAGAACATGGACAGAAAAGAGTGTGCTCTATATTGGGCTTCCTCAGACACCACAGCATGTTTTTTTTAAAGATTTATTTATTTGAGGGGGCGAGGGGCTGAGGGAGAGGGAGAGAATCCTAAGCAAACTCCCCACTGAGCATGGAGTGCAGCATGGGACTCAATCCCACCACCCTGAGAATCATGACCCGCGCTGAAAAGGTCATTCTGGGAGCACCTCCAGACACAGTGCTCAGGCACCAAAGTGTGTGCTCTGGAGATTGATGGCTGAACAAGGCAAGGTGAGCTCGAAAGAGTTGCAAGCTTTGCATGGAGGACCATAGTGACCTAGGCAAGGTCTTCACAGCATTAGAAGTCAAAAGTAGCTGTCCAGTCATGAAGGGCCACCAGTGACTGTGGTGGATGCCAGATTCTCTTTCCAGAAAATAATTACAAACCTCTTTGCAACTGTGTGAGCTCCTGGAACTCTTGTGGGTGAGATTTTGGGGGAAGGATTAAAAAATAAGATTCTGGGCTTTCCAATAATACCATATGCAAGAGATTTTGGAAAATTAATAGATATAGCCATACATGTATACTGAATTAATGACACAGATAATTTCACGCACAGAGGAAAACCACTCACAATTGATCCACCTCATCTGTCCCATCATGCTCCTCTTCCTCCCTTCATTTTCCTATTTTCTTCCTAATTTTCCAAAGTTTATAGTTAACAGATGTTGAGGAAAGTGTCATGATTCCTATTTGGAGAATGGTCAGTGTTATGGGTGAAAGGAATTAGAAGTATCATTGTGTTTCCTCCCCTTCCTAGAATGAGTTTTAGAGTAATTCTCCCGACATCCCACAGTCAGGTATGTGATGAAAAATCTAACCCCCAAGATTTCATTCAAACAGGGCATCCATTTTGTTTCCTGTTCCTTGTTCAAATGAATCTGTTCTTCCTACAAGACCACGAGCAACCTGACAGGAAACCAGTGGTGCTGGCTGGCTATATGTCTAGAGGAGAACAGAGATTTGATAGGAAAGGATATTCTTCTGCCCTCCCTTCCCCAGTGCATGTGGTCTTCCAGTGTACCTCCTCCATGCCCCACCCTGTCCAAAGCCTAGGGTCCCAAATGTTAATGAGCAATATTTTTAATCAGCAAAGAAAGAACTTCAGGTCCCTTAGATCTTTGAAGGGGTCTGCATCTCAAAAGTTTACTGGTCTGGTTTTCTCATGAGGGCAGGAGGCCATCCCAGCCCACATTGCCTGCTCATCCATGTTAAAGGAAAGGATAGCTCTGTTGCCCAGCAAGAGTCTGGGTCTCAGAAGTCAGTGCTTTATGGACAATTATAAAGAAGAGATGAGAAAGGAATTCAATGGTTTGTGAACATCAGTGTGCTTTTGTGCAGGGAGGACATGGAGATTGGAATAATGTATCATAAAAATCATGAACTTCAGTTTTATTATTTAATTATATTTATTGTTACATAGGTAACAATATAGTCACAGAGTTTAAAATTCAAAGGTACAAATGTTATCCTGGATAAACTCTTCCCTCCAATCCCAAACATCACAGAGTTGTTATGATTAAATGAGATGATGTGTAAAAAGTACTTCATATAACATTAACTCTCAATAACAATAAACAAAAGCTAACGTAATGCCTATTCATGTCACAAAACATAGACTCAGGTGGGCAAAAAAAGTACCTTTCTTTATTTTTCCTGTTTCAAGCCTTACTTTCTATCTTGAGTCCTCATTCAAATAGATACAGAAAAGTTAATATAACTATTTTTGGGTAAACCCAGTTAAATTCAGTGATCTCCCAGCCACTATGGGTTATAAGCAAGTCACAGTCAAGATTTCCTTCTCCCTCTTTCTTCTTATCCCTGGCTGGTCTTTGTTCCAGTAGGGAGAGGGCTGTCCAACCACTGACCAGCTGCTATCACACTTGCCGATGTGGTGTTGCAGGCTGGGTACCTATGTTTTCTCAGCTGTGGCTTGCCTTGGGGCTCTGATGACCCATTGCTTCAGATGTGCCCTGTCCTGTATCCACCCAAGACACTCTCCCACACACCAGCAATCCTCTAAGATACAGCTCCATCTTTCCAGAACTTCAGAGGTCCTGTGCAGGGGCTGCATGCTTCTGATGTGGTGTTCCCTTGTGCTGGTCCCAAGTCCCCACAGGCTTGCTCTTTCCAAGATATCTTTTGTGTTTCGTTCAGGAGCCTTGAGTATTTTCAGATGGCCATCTGTACCCCTTTAGGGATATAGAAAACTCAGGGTAGTGTCTGTCTCCATTGCATTTGGCTACCCCACTGTTGATACATAACAATGGATTACGCTTGCAATCTCTCTGGACTTCATGTAGGTAGCAAGATACAGTTCTTCTCCATTCTCAAATCCCCAATTTAAAAAAGGGTTCCTTTGTGTGCCCCTACAGACACACCCACAGCTGTGATTTGACAGATTAGGTGGATGCACAACTTCTATGCTGCACCTAACCCTCTTATTTCCTCTTCATCTCTCCTCTCTCTACTCACTGAGAGGGCTTCCTGTGTTGGCTTAGAAGTGGAGGAGGACACAAATGGAGGGAAGGCAGGAAAAATGGGTGCTGCCTGCTCACAGCTTCTTTCATATTTTTCTGTCTTATGCCTGGATAATTCTTTCTGAAGCTAAGGAGTCTGGTGTCTTTGCTCCCTGTTTCTGCAGTGCTTAGATTAAGGAAGCTCTTGAGGGTACAAATGAATGATGTCTGTGAGGATATGCTTGGGAGAACATGTCCATTGCTAACATACATGTCATCCTATACTCATTCTCCTATTGCTGCCTATATATCTGGTTGGTGTTTGTTCCAGTAGGAATTGTCCAGTAAGAGGAATGCTGTCCAGTAAGAGGAATGCCGAAGAGTTTTGTTTGCTCCAAAAGCCTACTGTGGTTTAAGGAGACGAGCATTGGCCTTGACCTGAGATGGAGTGGAGATGGAGTGGTTGGACCTGGGTGGAGTCCAGACACTGCCTCTTCATCGTTAGGGGACCTTGAGCACGTAATCCCTTTGTACCAAGGTTTCTCATTTCAAAAGAGACAAGGATCATAATACTTCCCTCTCAAGGTTGTTACAAAAATTGTCAGGTAAGGTCTCTGAAAGTGGTTTAGTATCTGTAAAGCCCATTAAAATCTCAACTATAGTTTCCCCAAAACTTCCACCTAGTTAAATTATCCTATTATTGAAGGTCATGCAAATGAAGTGGGAAGAGAAAAGTTAACTGTCCTCCCAGACATCCTGACAAGATTACTCAAGTGATCATGCTGAAACAGTGGCTGGTAATGACACCAACACAAACAGGTAATTCACAAGGAGAATAGTCCTGTGACTTTCTGGGGTTCAAAGCTATATCAGATAGGATTCCAATAGTAAATAGCAGACGCTTAGACAAACTTGGAGAAACTTAGCTGTGATCTGATGTTTGACAAAATAATTTTATATACTTGCTATGGACTTAACTGCATCCTGCCAAAATTCGTATGTTGAATCCCTAACCCTTAGTGCAATGGTATTTGGAGATGGGGCCTTTGGGAGACAATTAGGTGTAGATGAGGTCATGAAGGTGGGACTCTCTCTCTCTCTACTCTCTTTCTACCTTGTGAGGATACAATGAGAAGGCAGCCATCTACAAGTCAGGAAGAGATCTCACCAGGAACAGCATGCTGGCACCTCAGTCTCAGACTTTTAGACTCTAGAACTGTGAGAAAATAAATTTCTGTGGTTTAATCCACCCCATCTGTGTTATCTTGTTATAGCGGCCCAAACTGACTAATACAAATACCCTTATAAATCCTCTATTTCTCCATGGTTTGTTCCTTCCCATCTGCCCTAGGCAAAGTCTGTTTACAGAGCTTTCTGTCTGCTACACTGGAAAGGCAAACAAACATTTATCCCTATCTGTACACATTTTCATTTCCTCCACCATGGAACTAAAATCCATCAAATACTTACCACAACTTTACACTGTTAAATCTACCTTCAACCAATGCAGTCATTTATTGAAAGAATGTGAGCAAGCTTCTGAATTTTCTAGTATGCATATGGTAAAGAAGTATTTCTCTTTTTCTTTTCTTTTATGAGAAACCCAACCAGTTCTCTCATCCTTTCTGGTAAATCATAAATTCTTTGAAAACAACAACATCATTCTTGTTTTTGAATGATATGTAACTTCTAGATCAGACCTATCTGGGTTTTCATGCTAGTCTTTCAGTTTGTCATTCCATCACTTAGTAGTTGCATGAGTTGTGTTTTTTCATAACCTCTCCAAGCCACCTAGTTTTCTCATTCATAAAGTAGGAAATGTGCCTAGCACACAGGCTTTGTGTGACTATTAAAGAGGGTGTGGGAAAATCCTTAGCACATGGCTTGATTCTCAGTACACTCATGTGTGGAAGGTATTGCTGATTTACCACCTGCACAATGCAGCCCCAGAGAAGCTAAGCATCTATACCTCAGGTGGTGGTTGGTGAGAGGGAACAGGGCTCTCCCAGGGGCTGGGAGGCTCTGAGCCTGTGCAGACACAGACCTGGACATGGTGGGAGCACAGCCACCCCCAGGGGAGCATAGGGGAGCTCAGGGATGCTCAAGGAGTAGTGAGACCTTGAGTCAGGGAGATAATCAAGAGGTCAGCCTGAGGCCTTGGACCACTTCTACAAAGCCTCTTGAATCCAGAAAGGAATCACCTCATATCAGGACTCTGCATTCCAGAGCTTGGGAGTCCCTCTCCTGCCCCGTACATGGCTCAGGCCCCAGTTCTGGGCACCCAGGCAAGGGGCTCAGTGCTGGGGCATGGTCATGAAAGAGGGAAATGAAGACACAGATTCCTGACAGAGAGAGAGAGAGAGAGAGAGAGAGAGAGAGAGCGCATGCGTGTGTTGGGAGTTGAGTCCATACCCAAAGCCTTGAGAAAAAAAAGCAGGGAAACCACACCACAAACACCAATGCCAGGTCCCAGGGCAGGAGAAGCAGACTGAAATGGGGAGCCATTTGAAATTGGAGAGGAGTAAGAGCAGCTTTAGAATGAGGATTGGAGGCTCTGGCCACTGCTGCGGGTGGCACTCGTCCCTCAGGCTTCCTGAGAGGTCAGCCAGAGTGTGAGATGCACCCGCAGGGCTGGTTCAAACACAGGCTAGGGGCCGAAATGTTATCTCTGTAGCTATCCTCATGCTCTTCCTCCAAGTGAAATTTCTTCTCATCTTGGTTCTTTCATAAAACTTCCATCCCTGCACATTGCAGGGATTCAACCTTTGTTGACATCAACTGAAAGTCATTGTCCATGAGGTTGGGATTCCCCTGGAGCTTCCATGGAGGACCTACTTCACTTCAACTTACATTCAGAACAGCAGATCATTTTTAGAATGCATTTCATAGGAGCGGGACACTCATTTTAGTGTCCTGGACGTGGTCCAGGGGACTGCAATCTAACTTCTCCATTTCATTTGCTTGCATTTCTAACGTTACCCAGAAAGGTCA
Source organism: Callorhinus ursinus (assembly GCF_003265705.2). Classification (NCBI taxonomy): domain Eukaryota; kingdom Metazoa; phylum Chordata; class Mammalia; order Carnivora; family Otariidae; genus Callorhinus; species Callorhinus ursinus. Next base: position 811,966 of record NW_027397071.1, read on the forward strand.
TTCCTGGGTTACAAGGGATTGTGAGGCAGGAAATAAGAATTCATCCTCAGGCCCACCACCAACTCCCGTGCTTCTGGGTCCCTGAGCAACTCTCTCCTGACTCTGCTCTCAGTTACTCCATCTAGGAAATGGGAATAATAAACTCCCATTTGAAAACCTGAAGACATTAGAGATGATATTTTGAGAGTGACTTCTCAGCTAGGTAAGAGACTGCTGCATATTTCGGAGATGCTCCCAGGGACAAAAATCACACACATGTGAAAGCCATCTTCTCTTCCCTGTAATTGAGAAGAATTACAGAACTTGAACTGGGCAATTCATCGCTCTAATGTTTGACAGGGCATGGCTAGTAATCTAAAAAAAATCGATCATTCCCAGCTAACATCAAGAAGGGGTGAATACTAGTGGAATCAGTTGGCCTTGGAAGGAGGCAATAAAACTCCCAATATAATAGCTCACTAAACCCTAGCCTTGGCTCTGGCTCCAATCTCCACACTAGAGCCTTAAAGTCTGATGAGAAGATTTTGGTGTTACACTTGGCATCAGCACCACCTCGAGGGCCACCAGGCCCTTATGAAACCATGTCCACCCATTCACAAGCTCTTGCTCACTATGCAGGGAATGCACCCACTGTGTACTCTGCTGGTCACCCCAGGACTCAGCCAAGCTGGGAGCTCCACAGAATGTCACCTCCCCAAAGCCTCACTGAGGGCCTGATACATCTCATGTGCTCTGTGCTATCCATCCAATGAGTGAATGAAGGTGCACGCTCCGTGAAGCTGAAGGTTGGGGCAGCCCCACTTACTCTCCCTTGAGAGAAGACACAACAGAGTGCATACTAAAGGGACACTTGGTGGGTTCCCAAAGCTGGAGAGGGGCCCTCAATAATATTTAGCACTTGCTGAATGTGGCAGTTATGATTGTAAGCGTTTTACACGTTTTAACTCTCTTAATATTCATGATAATTCTAGAAGGTATGTTCTAGGATTATTATTCCTACTTTTATAGAGGAGGTCAATGTGGCCCAAAGGAGGTTTATAATTTGCCTAATAGTTAAGATGCTGGGGGAGGTTGTCTGGATGTAGATAGTCTTATTCTAGATCTCGCTTCATTTGTCACTCAATTACAGTGCACATCGACCTATAGCTCCCAGTGGAGAGCAGGCTCCTGGAGAAGGCGAGACTGTGCGCCGTGTCACTGTCCCCTCGGACCACCTAGCACCACTCAGCTTCATGAGACACCTGGGTAAATTTGGGCCTGGTGTGTCTGTCTTCTAATGGGGATGCTGAGATGTAGGGCACTCAGGTGTCTTACTGTCCCTAGGCTCTGTGTGATAGAGCAGTGATCAGAAAGCAAGTCTGCCAGGCAGCTGGAGTCTGCAGTCTGGCCGTCCGCCCCAGGGACACCCACTGAAGACACTTCCCTGCCCCCCACCAGCAGGCTTTCTTTTTTGCCTAAAGGTGACCAACTGAGAAACACCTGCAATGAGTGCAGGTCCTCAGGCACCAGATACAAAGCCAGAGAAGGAAGAGACTTTAAAGCATGTTTAATCTGGCTCTTCATTTCACAAATGCAGATGCCACGGCAGCTTGCTCACCGTCCCAAACTACTTGGCAGCAGTGTGCGAAGTGTAGCCCAGGCCACCCCACGGGACATCTGTTGTATTGCTTCTCTGTCCTGCTGTGCTGGGCAGTGGCCGTGGATCGGACCACCTCCTTACTTTCTGCAGAGCTTATCGGGCTCTAAGGAGACCCTGCAGGTCTGGGTATCCCCTTCTCACCGCACCCCGTGGCCGTCAGCACAAGGGAGGCAAGCCCTGCCTTGTGGGGTAAGGCCCTCAACCTTGGGGATTCTCCCAGGCCCTGCGCATAAAAATGATCCTCAGCAAGCCATCCATCCCAACCATCCCCCTCCCACTCCTCGCCCGAAACTTAATTAATCATGTTTGCATCTGGATCCAGACAAGACAATAGCAGGGATGTGTTTTTGGTTAGGAACTGAAGCTGCATTCACAAAGGAATGTTGATTAGTTAGTGGTCGGTATCATTTTTCATGCCTTTTTAAGTTACAAAAATTTTAATATCAAAGCATTTCTCCCTGCACCGCACATATCTATTTCTCATAAGTGCATTCTGCTGGCATAATTTTCTTTTCCTTCCTGCGGGCTCTGTTTATGAGATGATCCATCAGGTTGTCTCGGAGTCTCCATCCAGCCCTTCAGCAACCGGAGGCGCTCCAGGTGAGCGGCCAGCCACAGCCCACAGCTTTAGCAGAGCGGGAGGGGAAGGAGAAAGGCAGGCTTAAGGCCTGGGCCCTTGGGTAGACAATAATCCTCCCCTGCAGGGATGGCAGGCTCTGCTTGGAGCACTTCCTGGGCCAGCTTGAGCCCTTGTTATAAATTCTGCTGCTGTTCCTTAGAATGTGTGTGTGTGGGGGGGTAGACCCCTAAAGTGAAGAAAACATTCCAAACCTACTCTAGACCCATAGATGTTAAGGTCAATCTGAATACCTCAACTCAGTCTTCAGTTCTGCACCAGGAAAATAGCCCTGATCTGGGAAAACCTCCTGATGCAGGAAGCATGTCTTAATGTGTACAACATGCCCATGTGTGGAGAACATGTCAAGTTGCAGATGATAAGTCATGGCAGTAAGTAATGTTGGAAATATGTGGCTGAGCCGGAAATCTGTCCGCCCCCCGCCCCCCAGGCCTCGAGCTAGACTTCCCCTTCAGGCAAAGGTGAGGGAGGGGTCATGGAAGACAGTGAGGGACTCTTCCTTTTGTTCAGTGGCCTTTTCTGCTCAGTTCCAAACCTGGCTATGGTACCATGAGTGCAGGTGCAACCAGACTGACCAGCGGGGCCAACGAGAACAGAGGTTCTAAGATGCTCAGAGGCAGGCGGACCCTCCCTCAGTCTTAGAAACCATCAGAGTCATGTGGCCACTAATTCCCCAACTGTCCCTCGTCCCAGGGGAGGGGAAAGTGCTGGCTATAGGACATAATCACAGCAGAGAAGGCAGGAATTCAGGGTGTGTTGGGGGCACACTGGTCCCCAACATAGTTTGTGTTTGCTATTTGATTAGTTAATAACCCCAGATAATTGCTCTCGCTCCTGACTTTGGCAAAGAAGGTTGATTGTAGGATAGGGTGGGTGAAGGTGGGGGCTGACCTGGAGACCGAAGAGTACTCTGAACAACTAAATAGCAAACTCCCATTCCCAGAAATAATCCATGAATCACATCATCGTTTATTCAGAAAATAAAGTGCCCGTTGTGTGCCCCGGGCACTGTACTGGAGGTGGGCAAGTCTCAGCTACCCCAGGCCTCACCGTGGGGCTCCGCCCGACTTGGTCTCGTTCTCTGTCCCACGACTCCCAGGATTTTTTCTAAGACCTGACCTTAGGGTTGGATTGGCACAAGGGTGAGGGTGGATGTTTAGTTGTGGGTAGCCTCAGCCCTGAGGAAAAATTTTAGTATGTCCATTTTTACACTCAGAGGCACAGATGGTAGAGAGCAAGAGAAAACTCTGGCTTGCTGCCTATTTTGGTAAATAGTTTTATAGGAACAGAGATGAGGAGCTGAGACAGACAGTGTATGTATGGCCTTCAAATTCTAAAATATTTACCATCTGGCCTTTTACAGAAAAAGTTTGCCCTGGTATAAAAATATCTGCCATTTCCATGTAGAGAATCAGTGATCCAATAGGGAGTATACTCATATTTCCTGATTTTCTTCTCTGAGACCCACACCACAGATTGGCCTCCTCAGTAGAAAGTTCTTTTGTTTGGTCTTTAACATTTTTAATATTTGTGATTCCTGCCCCCTGGTGGAAGATGTCTAAAATATCAAGGGGCTGTGATCAAAAGCAAAGGAGGAGAAATGTCTTGAAATCTTTGACCCAACACCGTAGTTTAGAAACCAGGGGACAACCTCAGGCTCTCAGACTTCACAGGGCCTAATCTGAGTTCAGAACTGTGACCCCGTTGAATCTAGATGGCCATCTGCGGGACACACAAAAATCAGGTGACTTACACTCGTTTATTTTGGAATTTAAAAGCATTTATGTATTGATTCATTGATATTTACCACAGATAGAGGTCTGTAAAGCATGCACAAACAAAACAAACCTTTCAGATATTGTGATAATCTAAAAATGTCCTTTGGGGAAAATTAAGTATTATGTAAATAGTCTTATTATCATCTGGACAAAAACATAGTTATTTTTGTGGTACTGTTGGGACTTTGGAGGCAAGTGAATATATGAAGAACAGAGGGCAGAGGTGTTGGGTTTCTTGTACAGGGTCACATGACCCTCATTCTGGCTAACCCAAGTCAGCCTCACTGGAAAGCCCACATCTCATTCTACTCTACACACTGGTTTTTCTGGGGAGGCTGGGGGAAACTTGGCACCTTGGAGAGTCAGGATGATGACACGGCCCTGGGATGCTCCTCACAACTGGGTTCATGAAGATTGTCCCAGGCCACTCTCCCAGATGCTTGTGTCCTCAAATCACACATTAAACCATTCCCTTGACTCCTTTCTGGACCCCAGATCTTTTTCCCATTCTTGTTGGAATGCTAAGTGAGTGTGTCAGAGTATCTAAGAATTTGCCAGAACTGAGTGTGCCTTGGCACCTTCTCCTGGATCACTGTCTTCTTGGACTATATGAGCCATGGTCCAGAAGGGATGGGCTGGACAAAGATGAGGAGGGTCACTGTGTTCACACAACTCATGGGAGTCAAAGAAGAGGCACCATAATAAATCTGGGAAATTTTCCAAGCCAACAGTGGGATCTGCAATGGAATGAAGGAACACTGACAATTACCACAGTTCTAGTTCAGCTCAGCCCAGTGTTACAGACTTTACTGGGGGCTTGCTTGGTGACAAGCCCATGGAGAGTGTTGAATGTTGGGAAGTCTGGGAGGAACAAGCTCCTGGCCTTGCTTTGGAGGCTCTCAGTGGAGGCCACCAGCCTTGGCGCTGCCAGCTGAGGGGTGGACGTAGCCATGAAGCCTGTGGCAGAAAGATCTGAGGTAACACCGTGGCTCTGTCAGGCATGCAAAAGTCCTGCCATCGGCGAGCCCTGACTACCTGTTGTCCCTTCCTCTTAAAGCCCCTTCCAACTCAAGGTTTGGAATTATCTCCTAACCCTCCATCTTGTAAAATGGGATTGTCATTAAAAACATGAAGGATGAGCCTGGACTCTCCAGATCGTTGCTCAGTGGGAATCCCCTTTCCTTCACAAGAGCCCTGTGAAGGAAGCAACCCTATTCCCACTTTGCAAAAGGGGAAAGTAACTCAGGAAGATGAACTGATGAGCCCCAATCTCACAGGTTAGAGATGGCAGAGCCGGGAATCTTACAGCTCTGGACCCCAGGTATCTACAGTGAGCCCCGATGGAGGCCTAGAAGGGGAAGGCAGGTTACAGAAGGCTGAGGGCTCGAGGGCTGAGTCTTCCCTACAGTTGTGCAGCAGAGGGAGCCCGTGGGGGGCTGAAATTCAGCCTGTGTTCTGATCCCTAGGCCTTGTTCCCTGGCAAGATACCAGGCCCTCTGGAGAAGGGCCCCCTTTTCTAATATGCACCAGAAGGGCACTGGGGGCTGGTGTTTGCCCTGCTTGTGGGTAGACCTGTAGTGAGGTAGTGAGGTAGTGAGGTAGGGTGTGGGGAGGGACAGCAGATCACCCCCTAGCTTGGTGGCATGGGAGGGCTATGGACTGATCTCATACATGCCTGCTTCATATTATCGCTTTTACTGACGTGACTTTACCTGCTTCAGTCCTTCCTTCTCTTCCCTGAATACCTATATGAAGCCATCCAACAGAATATTTACCTATACAATGTTTTTCTTTTCTAAGACCAAGGCAGGATATAAGAAAGTGGGATGATGAGTTGACAAGAGTAAAGCATATTGCCAATTCAGACATTAAAAAAGATACTGCAAATACAATTTAGAATTAGCCCATTTCCAAATATCACAGCAGAATGGAGTTCTAGGAAAGAAAAACCAACAAATATTTCTTGAGTATTGTGGGACCAATATTAAGCCTATACTCTAACTGCGGACAGAACAATTAGTAATAAAAGCACTGGACTTGATCAAAATCATAAACTTTTTTCACCAACTTGGGGTCCAAATGCAGTTTAATCTCTTATTTTTCAAGCCCCTTCCCACCTACCATGTGAACAGCTAATCCAGTGTCTTCTTCTTTGCCCCATCCTCATCCTCAATTGTGTGAGAATGCTGAGGACCTACAGTTTAAAGATAAAGACGTGGAGTCTGATCACTTGACTACTGCTGCTGATCTTGCTCCCCTTGATGATGCTCTTGACCTCGGAATTGCCGGATGAGAAGCTAACTCAGGTCAGGCTGGTGGAATGTCGCCCCACACGCCTGTCCTGGTTCTAGAGATTTTGGGTTCACATTCTTGTGTTCAGCCATCTTCCCCCCATACACAACCACTGTGCCAAGCAGGTGGTTCTGCAAAAGCTTCAAGCATCAGCCACACCATATCATGTCATCATCAGCGGACCTCTTCTGCAATTCTTTTGGTTATTGTACTGAGCTGGGGTTATGGACCCAGGCTTCCCTTTTCCTTCAGTTCATTTTGTTTTTGTGGCCCAAACATCCCTTTCTGTCCACAGACCTTGGTTGGGAGCACCCCAGTCCACCCTCTCAGGTCTTCCTGTTTTCAAATGTTTGGAAGCACCAGTTGGCAACTTTAGCATCTTTTCTCTCAGAAGGTTCTTGTGCTATTTCTTTTTTCTTACAAATTGGGACATTCTGTAATGTTCCAATTACATGGGATTTGCCAATGTATCCACTGGATATTGGATACATCTCTCCATTGGATACACCTCCACTTTAGGGCTTTGCATGCCAGAGGGTTTAGAGATTTGCAATCTCACCCTAGTAACAGAAAGTTCTCTTATCTCCTGAGGTCAGAACACCACAGGCCTCCATGTTTACATAACCAAGAAGGGCCTTTAAGTTTCTTTTCTTCCCCCCAGGAAAAATCCTCCATATGACCAGGAGTCTCCACTTCTAGATATAAGAAAAGGTAGATTTTTATTGCTGCCTTAACAGAAGCCCTGTTACATACACTGATATACTATGGCCAGTTGGGTGCCAGAGCAGTGAGAGAATAGGAAAATCCTTACCGTGGGCTCCCAGACTCATCTTCCCTGCTCACTTTCTGTGGCCCAGACAGGCGGTCCTCACTGCTCCTTTCCTAGCTGCTTCCCACTAACCTCATCCTTCAGAGCTGGGTTGGCACTTGACCTCCTAAATGAATCATATTCACCCTATTCAGTGTGAATTATTATCACAGATGAGGGAGCAGATAGAGGGGAATGAAGTAACTTCCTTGAGATGCCCCCATCTAAGGAGCGAGAGCTCCAGAATTCCCATGCAGGTGTGAGCCCGTAAGTCCCCAGCGCCAGAGTGATCGCGAGAGACATCTCACTGCTGTTAAGAGCCAGGGTGCGAGGTGACTGCCACCAGCCTCCACCCCAGCATCGCGCGGGGGGGCCGTGCGGAGGGACTGGAACCCCCGGGTCCCCCTGGCTAAGAATAAGGTGGGGCTAAGGCGGCTGGGACAGCCTCCCCCGAAGGCTGCTGGCCACAGAAAGAAGGCGATGGCAAGAGCCCAGAGAGGATCCCCCGCACGAGATATATCGCGTGCTGACACTTTTATGACTCGGGCCCGCTTACAACACACAGGCCGGTGCACAGCTCTGCGTTCCCTGCCCAGCTTGAGATCACATGCTCGCCCCGCGGCTGCCACTTGGAGTCAGGAAAGCCCATATATTTCCCTCCTCAGATAGGCCTAGTGGTTCTAGTCAGGTGCAGAAAGCCAATAAATCACCAGCGAAGTCTCAGTGTATCTCTCAGTCAGGAGGCTTGTCATCTTCCCGGCCTTGATCCACATGAAAGCCGCCAGCGAGCGGGGCGGGGCGGGGGCGGGGCGCGCTGGGCCAGCCGACACCTGCAGGGGCGCGGGCGGGGGGTGGGCTCGGCCACTGTTCACAGCTCCGAGGGGCGGGGAGGCCCGCAGCGCCTCCCCTCCCGCATGCGCTTCCCTTCGCTTTGATGTCGGGCAGCTCCGGATCCGGGGTGGAGGGCGGGGGGACCAGGCCCCCAGCCCTGGGGCCGGGGAAGGGGGTTAGTAGTCACATCACATCCTCATTGCAGCTTCTCCGGGAGGAATGAGCTAGGAAGGAAGTTTCTGGACGACCTCCCATAGCACGAGGGGAGGCAGGGGGGTTTTCACACCACGCTGCCCTGTCTTGACATCCACGCCTGACAGAGTGTGGCTTGGCAGAAAACACACTGACACAAGAAGCGGACCTTGGGTGCCAGTCCCTCTAGGCAGAGAGCCCTCTTGGGTCAAGTCCCTTTCCCGTGTTCCGTTTCTTCCCGAAAGCAGCAGAGGGGTCCTGCTGGTCGCATCTGATGGACCTTGATTCAATAGCCCACCTCGCCACTTCCCTCTTTTGGACGTTAGTACATTTACTTATACTCTGTACTTTCAGTTGCCTCGTGTGTCCGTGAGAATGCAAACACCTACCTCACAGAGCTGGTGTGGGAGTTAAATGAGCTGGTGTGGGAGTTAAATGAGCCACTAAGTGCAAATGGCCCCAAATCGTGAGAAGGGGACGGTTGCATGTTTATTATTTCCTCATCTATAGAATGTTGGTTTTGGACTAGATGCAAGTTAAGACCGTTTCTAGCTGTGAGCTATGCACCAGGTGCCCCTCGGGAAACAGGTCCTCCCATCCAGCTAGGTGGTCTGCTCAGGCACCTGAGCCCCCACTTCTCATGCTCACATTTACCATGAGGGTCCGAGGGCCATAGGTCTGGGAAGCCTGACTGCTTGGGATAAGTGTCTTACTTCAGAGGCATTTGGAAGGCTCCTTCTGTGTCCACAGCCCATCTGTGTGAGAGGCACCACGGGGTGCCAGATGAGAGACCATAGTGGGAGAGCCTGAGTCTTGGGGGTTAGTGAGGGAACTGCTCTTAGCCACCTGGGCAGCTGTACCTCACAGACGGGCCCCCCAGTGGCCTTTTCCCTCCCACAGCCATGCCAACTATGCTCAGGTACCACATTCACCACACAGAACAGTGAAAGCAGAAAGTTCCCTTAATGAGCTCTCTTTAATTTCCCTTCTTAATCTCTTACTTGAAAAATCATTTTTGATCATGTCCCATATGAAAGCTACTAAGAACCTGTCACTTAGCCACACTGGGCCTCAGTTTTTTTCATTGCAGATCGAGGGGGCAGAAGTGCCAGTGTCTTTCAATAGGGAGTTTATTGGTGTCTGGGGCCAGGACAGTCTTGCACTTAATGTTTAGCACCCAGAACATTAAATGACAGCAGAGCCTCTAGGCATGGGACAGTCACATATGCCCTCACATTTCCAGACACCTTGAGCTGATAATCACTGGATGATCCCATTTCCCTTCTAGTCCTAATACTGTATCAGTTTAGGGGTTCTGGTTCAGGTACTAATCAAGAACCCTGTCGTGACTTTGGCCAACCAAGCTGCTTAATTTTTTTTAAAAAGCTGTATTACAGGATCAACACGTCTTATACTGTCTGTATCACAGAGCTATTATGTAAATATGATTAAAAAATGGATGTGAAAACACTAAAGTGGTCTCTGAAGGTGAGGTACTATTACTATGATGAAAAAATAATATTTCCTTATTAATAGGTTCTAGGCATTGCATGGACATCCATTTAATTCTAAAAGGATTCTTAAAGTAGGTTTTACTCTTTTCACTTTATATATGAAGAAAACAAATTAAAAGAGTAAGTATTTGCCCAAGGCCATGCAGCTAGAACTTGAACCCAGACTGTCTGAACACAAAACTCATGCACTAAATAATGTCCTCTACTTCCTGTTCCTATGGATCAGAAAGGGCTTATCCCCAGATCAGCACATTCTCTGTCCACGAGCAATTTACACAGGAAGCCAGATTATGGGGTTGTTGCTTTGAGAGATGTAATGAAGGCATTAAGAAGACCTTGTGAAGGTCTCGCTCTATCTTACTCTGTTCTATCGCCATTAGTATGATTCTCCAATTTTTGTCTCTTGTGCCTTTCCTGCCCCCTCTATGAAAGGGAAGGCTTCTTATGGTCATTTTAATCTCTTGTATACCCCATTACTTCCCTACAGCTCTTTGTTCCCGCTGACTACTGCACACACACACACACACACACACACACACACACACCCCAGAACTAGGGTTGCCAGATTTACCAAATAAAAATACAGGATGCCCAGTGAAATTTCAATTACATATAAATAATGATTATTTTAAAATAGAAGTATGTCCCATATGTTGAATTGGACATACTAATACTAAAAAAATATTTGTTGTTTATGGGAAATTCAAATTTAGTTGAGTGTCCTTATTTTTTTTTAAAGATTTTATTTATTTATTTGACAGAGAGAGACACAGCGTGAGAGGCAACACAAGCAGGGGGAGTGGGAGAGGGAGAAGCAGGCTTCCTTCGGAGCAGGGAGTCCAGTGCGGGGCTCGACCTGAGCCAAAGGCAGATGCTTAACGACTGAGCCACCCAGGAGCCCCGAGTGTCCTTTATTTTATCTGATAAATCAAGTCAACCCAAACACCCAGCTTTCAAGTCTGTCAGCACAGAGAAGAGCAGGGCACTGGATGACATATGGGAAAAGACCCCAGAACACAGAAGTCTTTGTCCTAGGAGCATTCTCAGTCTAGCTGAAAGACAGAAATCTCAAAAGACAGCTGGTAGACCCTTGTCTTGAGTCTTAAACCAGAAGTCATGCTGGACCGCTTCCTCGTGGGTGACCTGACATCTACATTCACCTCCCCATCCGTCTCTCCCTTTTGTACTCTAAGGTAACTTCACTCACCTCCATCTCCAATTTGGTCCATTTCCTCAATAATTTGCCTCTGAGGGGCTGCAACAACCTCCTAACTGGGCTTTGTGTTTCCATTCTTGATTCTGAATGCCCCCCACCACACTGAGACCAGAGTGGCCCCTGCATTCTTTCAAAATACCATGTTTCCTCTGATGATCAGAGGAATCCATGTTCATTGTTGAAATATCAGAAAATTCCACAGGAACAAAGAACATTCCAATCTTCCCTGGTTATTTTTCCACTCAAAATGTGGGCCAGTTTCTCATTTTCTATACAATAGGATCCAAACTCCAAGATTAGTAGTCCAGAGCTCTGTGATCTGGCCTCACCTGCTTCTCTTGACTCTGCCTGACACAGTCTAGCTCGCGCCTCGATCTTGAGCCTTACAACAATCTCCCAGTTCCCTATGTAAGGAACCAGGCTCTTTGTCCAGACCTTTGTAAAGCCTCTGTCTTCCTCTTCCTTAACTGGCTTCTACTCTGCACTGGCAAACTCCTATTTGTACTTGAGAACCCATGTTACTTCTTTGACCTTTGCTTCCCAAGGCAAGCTTAGAAATAATCTTCTTGGTGATCCTATAGTCATCTATGCTTTCATAGTTCTTGTCAATATCTTCCTTGTGGAATTCTTAAAAAGAGTGTGCTGAAATTACTTATTTACACATTTATCATTCCATGTAAACTGTGGGGTCCTTAAGAGTGGAAACTACGTATCTCTGATGCCCCTAGCCAAGTGCCTGACAAAGTTAGGAGCTCAATAAAATGCCTGTTAATCACTAAATTATTTAATTAATGGAGCTCTTTCCTTTCCCATGTGCTTCATGCATTCCACTGATGGCCTCATACAAATTGTTCTACCAATTAAACGCTGATTTAAATGCTGTTATTACTTGACACTTGCCAATCCAAATAGATTATAAATGTTTGTAATCCTCCACAGTGGCTATTTCAGGGATAGGCATAAATATTTGTTGAAAGACTGAAATATGTTCCCACAGACCTCGAAGAGGATGCAGCTTACAGTAAATGGTGGAAGGTCCCAGTTAGGGATTCAGGGGTCTGGGTTCCAGTCTCTGCTTTGCCAAGCTGTGTAAACTACTATGGCTTACCACATCTTAGTGTCCTTGCCTAAAAAGTGTGGAGGTGGGTCCAGGTGATTTCCTGGTCTTCTTCCTACTCATCTTTAAAGGGCAATGAACTTATAATCTTACCAGCTGTGACTTGAACATGTTACGATCGTGACGAACATTCATTAACTAAGTGCTGTAAACCAGTGCTTTCCCTTGATCTCCCAGAACATCTATGGATGACTACTGTTATCCCTGTTTTATAAGTGATGAAGTTAAAGCACATAGAAGTTGAATGCCTGGGTGTCTGGGTGGCTCACTCGGTTAAGCTTCTGCCTTCGGCTCAGGTCATGATCCCAGGGTTCTGGGATCGAGCCCCGCATCGGACACCTTGCTCAGCAGGGAGCCTGCTTCTCCCTCTCCCTCTACGGTTCCCCCTGCTTGTGTGCTCTCTCTCTCTCTCTCTGTCAAACAAATAAATAAAATCTTAAAAAAAAAAAACAAAAAAGAAGTTGAATGCCTTTCTCAGGTCCTCAGTGAGTGACAGAGCTGGGTGTGAACTCAGTGAATCTGGTTGCAATCCTGGGTTCCTGCACAAATCATCTCTAAATTTCCATTTCACCTCGACATCCCCAGGTCTCTAAACTTGTTAACATAGAAACATAGTCCCCAGCCTCTATAACCCTGTAGTAGGCACTTAGGGCATCTAGGACCTGTTTTGCTGCAAGAGGGTTTCAGAGGTGACTTCACCAGCGTAGAGTGAGAGGGACTTGGACCCAGAAAGCGCAAAACTCGAAAATGAGCCCTGGTTCCATGTCGGGCCAGCTGTGGGAAACTGGGCTCCTAAACTCAGTGGGTCTCAGTATTCTCCTCTCTGAAATGGTGACAAACCCAGTCCTGCTTGCTCCTCCCAACACACAGCACCGTTCTGAGGATCAAAAGAACATGAGTACGTGAGAGTGCTTTGTCAATTGTAAAGTGCCATACAAATATGAGTTATTATTATTTCCAGCTGGGGTTGTCTGGGACTACTTCAATGCGGGCATTATAAATGATTGATAAGACTTTATGTGGTATTTGTGCTGTAAGGGGGAACAAGTCTTAAGTCAAATGACTGAAATTCTTGTATGGAATGTTGGTTGCAGCGCCCTAGACAGAGGGATTTGGGCAAGTGAATGGGGGAGGGGTTGGGCCCAAATCCAAGACACCACTCTCAGGTTAAGCTAAAGTTAAGTCTCTAAGTCAAAGCTGAACTTAGATTCCAGGGTTAGGAATTGTTATTAAATGTTGATTAGTATTTAGTTATTCATTCATTGGACAGGTCAAAGAAAGTAATAATATCAGCAAACACTTATTTGAGTGTTTACCTCGTATCAGGCATTGTTCTAAGTATTTTATATGTGCATATATTTCATTCTTAAACCAATCCAGTGAGACAAATATCTCTGTGGGGAATATGACTATCCCCATTTTCTGAATGAGGAAGATAATGCTCAAAGAAGTTAAGAAGCTCCTCTAGGATCACACAGCTAATTAGTGGTGGAGCTTGGATTTGAACTCAGTCATTCTGAGTTCCAGAAGGAACAAGGAAGAGACAGAAGGAGGGAGGGAGAAAAAGAAAAGGAAAGAAAGAAGTCTGGATACTGAGTACTCCTTTGGTAAATTATTCTGAGACCCGGGGAAGGCAACTAGACAGAGATCCAGAACCAAATAATTTCCAAATGAAACATGTCCTCAGGGAGTCAGAGGAAGATCTTTGGGCCTATCCTTGCCACAGGCACAGTATGTCCATCTTCACATCTGTGGACGACGATGGAGTCACTATCACTGTGAGGAAAATATAAACCAGGTGCCATGGAAGCACAGAGGAAGGGTGACAGCAAAGTGAGTCTTCGAGACTCCAGAGGATCCAACCAGACACAGAGCTGGGGATGGAGGCATGAAACCACATAGTGTGGGTGGAGCCACAGATAAGTAGGTAGGATTACAAGCCCAAGGCAGTGTGGGAGAAGTAAGATGGAAGGCTAGAGGTTCAAGGTGGGTCTAGGGCATGTGTCCCAGGACACCTCTCTGACAAGCCAAGAAGCTCAGACTTCATTTTGCAGGTGAAGGAGAGCCAAACATGGTTTCAAACAGAGTTAGACCTATGATTTAGATGCTCTTGCTGGGGAGAGGGCAGGGCAGGTGATGGGGAGACTGGGCAGGTCATTACTCCGGGCTAGAGAGTGTGAGCACAATGACTAGGGAGGTCATAGTAGAGCTACAAGGAGACTGAAGTGATATTTAGGAGGTGTTTTTTGAAGTGTTTAGTGACTGAATTAAGGTGGAGTGGCTAGCACTGGCAGAGATCTCTGTTGACACCTGTGTCTTGACTCAATGGCTGGGGAGACAGGGAGCTACTAACAAAGGTTTGGAGGACTGAAGACGATCAATTCTGAGCGCTGGGTTTGTCCAGCAGTGGATTGGAAAAAATAAACACAAAACTCTGGGAAGCAGTCAGGGCTATGGATAGCCATTTGGTTTGTTAAATTTATTGACTGCTGTATGTCCACGTTAGGTTAGGTGCTAGACTTGGAAGTCAGGATAGGACAGGTTGTATTGCTGTAACTAACAACCCCAAATCTTAAGACGAAAACCAAAGTTTATTTCTCACTCATACTACACATCAAATATGTGCTCTTCAGTGGCTTTGAGGTTCCACATTGTCATCCACAATGACCCAGACATGTTGCAGCACCCTGTAACTTCAGCATCTAGAACACGTGTCCTTCTCAGTCACCTGGGCAAGAGAAGAGACTACACAATCGTATGTGGGTCTTTTATCCCCTTAGCTGGAAATGACAGACATCCCATCTGCTTGCATCTCATTGCCAGACTTGGCTTTATGGCCCCACCCAACAGCAAGGGCTAGGAAATATAGAGGACCCAGTGTTATTTGTGGTGAGCATTACTGGCTATGCTGCCTAGGGCATCAGAATATGGGAAGTGAGTCAATCTAGGAGAGAAAGGATGGAACCAATAAGGTAGAGACTGGAGAGTGAACAGAGAGTAGTGAATGACAGAACCTTCTAGAAGTGACAGGTGATGGAGGAGGGGAGCCCAAGGAGGAGACTGAGAAGTGACATTGAAAGCGGTAAGAGCTAGGAGCCATAACATCACTCAAGCCAAGGAAGTACATAAGTCTGTGAGGAGGTCCAGCGTGGCAAATGTGGATAAAGACTGACATTAAGAGGGAGTCGAGTGAGTATTTATCCAGGATTGTTGTAGAAAACATGGTGACTCTGAGGCCACAGGCCTGAAAGTCATGTTCTGAAATGGGTTCTGAAAGTAATGTCGGTGATTCAGGTAGGGAGTCCCTCTTTATCTCACAACATTATTTAAAATGCTTAATAAATTTTCAGTGGATGCTATCTAATTGGGTAAGCCAAGACCTGTGAAAATACAGACCATGATAACTGAAGTGGACCATAAGCTGTAAATGAAAAGCGATGTGGACCTATTATTCGCTAATATCCTGTGCTTGGCAATATCAGAACTTGAGAAGTTCATCAGAAGTGCAGTTATTGCTAACTAATAATATTCCTTGGATTGAATGGGGAACTCACATTTGTGGTTTCCTACTGCCCCAGGAGAAGAGGGTGTCATTATTTCCTTTTTGTTTTTTCGCTTGAGAAAACTGAGCTAAGGAATGAAATGAATAGTCGATGATGTTTTGACCATACAGCTGTTGGAGCACTTCCGGGGAAAAGGAACATGGAAGAGACATTTGTTGAGTACGCTTCGCATGTGCCAAGAGATCCCCATACATAATTTTTCTTAATCTTCATAACCGTGTGGTAAAAGGGATCTCTTTTCTCCTCATTTTCTAGAAGTGGCAAAATGAAAGAGAAGGCCCCAGTTTTCAGACTCCAGGAGCTCCATTCCATTTCTGTTGGCGAAGTGGACTCTGAAAGTGGGCCCCATGTCTGCTTCTCACAGGATTGCTGTGCATTTCTCAGCCCCCATCAGTCCAAAGAGGCAGATGAAAGGTGTCACAGACCTGTGGACTGCCGCTATGCCTTCAGAGGGACTGACTTGCAGCTTTTAGCCACATGCATGAAAGAGGCTGTTTCCATCTGCTGACCTGTCAGGCTGCCCCTCTCTTGGGCTTCTTTCTTCCCTCCTTGGAGTTTCTTCAATAAAACATTTCACTCCCTTGAAAAGCATCTCCTGTGAGTGGCGTGGGGAGGGCCCAATATGGTTCCATTTAGCTCTCTAGGGATGAGAAGGAGGCATCCTCCCTTCACATAACTTTCCCAGCAAGTGGTATCTCTGTTTCCTCTCCCTCAAAAACTATGAACGAATAAATTCTGGTTAACACAGTATCCCAGCTCACGGATCTCCTGACTCCCATTCTACATTTTCTGCTTCACCCTGCGTCTCCTGGATCCTTAGATGCCTGATTCCCAGAGAACTGAAGGGAGAATTGACTGCAGAGCCACCTTCTGGTCATGCTGTGAACTTCACCTTTCTTAGTAACAGCTTCAGGGAGGAAAGTGTTGGGGCCTTTCTCTCCACCTCCCCTTGTCCCCCTGGGAGAAGAATCAACTCTTCTCAGGGTCCCCTGAGATGCATGGATGTAACTGATCAGCCCATGTGTGAGGAATGACAAATCAGATTTTCAAATGGTAAAGAAGAGAAGGTTGTCTTCTGGCTGGACTCCCCTTTCAGCATCTTCCCTTCCCCCTCCACTGCTGGGTGCTGGGTCCTCTCCCTGGACATGTTTTACTCTTCTGCGGCTGTTCCTTAACTTCAGAAAGTACTCACCAGAATCACCTGGAAGGTTTGAGAAAACAGAGATGGTTGGAGTCCATCCCCAGAGTTTCTGATTTGCATTTCACTGAGAATTGGCATCTCACTGAATTACCAGTGGTTCTCAAATGTGGAGGCAAATTTGAATCACTGTTTAAAAACAAAACAAACAAAACAAAACAAAACATAGTGTGGAGCCTGGGTGGCTCAGACAGTTGAGCATCCAACTCTCAATTTTGGCTCAGGTCATGATCTCAGGGTCATGCATGAGATGGAGCCCTGCGTCGTCCTGCTCGTGCTCAGCACTCAGTGGGGAATCTGCTTGAGATTCTCTCTCTCCCTCTCCCTCTGTTCCCTGCCCCCACACGCATGTATATGTGTGTGTGTGTGTGTGTGTGTGTGTGTGTGTGTGTGTGTGTTGGAGGTGATTCCGCAGACCAGTTTATAAAAACACCTCCCTCCCCCGAGTGATTCTGGAGATCAATCAGGCTGAAAACCTCTATAAATTCAGACCAGGTCTTTAACTCTCAGAGGTTTTTAGATCCAGATAGTGGGATTTGAGAAACTTTTCCTCCTAAACTGTCTAGATCCAAAGAAATACATTCCTAAATTT
This sequence comes from Callorhinus ursinus, assembly GCF_003265705.2. Lineage (NCBI taxonomy): Eukaryota > Metazoa > Chordata > Mammalia > Carnivora > Otariidae > Callorhinus > Callorhinus ursinus. Next base: position 829,343 of record NW_027397071.1, read on the forward strand.
AAAATTTCAGGCACATGTGCAGACTGGGGGACAGAGATGAGTATTTTATCCAAAGTCAACCTCCCCAGAATCCCTCATATTCTGCTGCCTTCTTAAGCTGGAGTGGTGATCAGCACAGAACTCTGAAGACAGTTAAATTCTAGCTTCATCCCTTAAGATTATGTGACCTGCGCCAGCTATTTAACTTTTCTAAACCTCAGTTTTCACATCTGTGGAATGGGGACAATAAGCACACCTATGATATAAAGTTATTATGAGGAATAAATGAAATAATTCCAGCCCTCACACATGGAATTCTACTAAAGACAAATACTGTATTACCGTTATGGTTTTTATCACTAGCATTCATTTTATAACCCTTTGGATTAGCCTTGGGAGAGCTAGTGAATTCTTGTCCTGACTCCAAGCCTGAGGGGCCCTCCTCTGAGTTGTAAGAGATGTAGTCTTGGTGCCTGAGAGCCTTTCCAATTCCAGTTTCAATTCCATAATATTTCACTGGCCTGTGATCCATCCCAACCACCATCCTTGCCGGAATATCCACCGGAATATCCACCACAATCCTCAAACTCTACCTGCCCAAACTGGACACATGATCTTGGCCCATCCCCCAGGGGATCCTTCACGTCCAAAAGGATGTGATGTTGCCCTCACATCCTTTTGGACCTCTCTCTAGGAATGGCACCCCTACTCAACTGCCCAAGCTAAAATGCTGGGAATCATTCTTGACTCCTGCCTCTTGTTCCCTGCTCACCACCACTACCAAAAAGCCAACCAATCAACCAACCAACCAACCAACCAAACAAGCAAATAATCACTTACTAGGTCCTGCCTATTCTTTTAATTCTTTTGTTTTTTTTTAATTTTTTTATTGTTATGTTAATCACCATA
>NW_027397071.1:840230-1054883 GCF_003265705.2 Callorhinus ursinus
CTCAGTTTGTTTCCTGAGATTAAGAATTCCTCATATCAGTGAGGTCATGTGATACATGTCTTTCTCTGATTGACTTATTTTGCTCAGCATAACATCCTCCGGGTCTATCCACATCGTTGCAAATGGCAAGATTTCATTCCTTTTGATGGCTGCATAATATTCCATTATATATATATATATATATATATACACACACACACACACACACACACACACCACATCTTCTTTATCCATTCATCTGTCAATGGACATCTTGGCTCTTTCCACAGTTTGGCTACTGTGGACATTGCTGCTATAAATATCCGCATGCATGTACCCCTTCAGATCCCTACAATTGTATCTTTGGGGTAAATACCGAGTAGTGCAGTTGCTAGATCTTATGGTAGCTCTATTTTCAACTTTTTGAGGAACCTCCGTACTGTTTTCCAGAGTGGTTGCACCAGCTTGCATTCCCACCAACAGTGTAGGAGGGTTGCCCTTTCTCCTCATCCCCACCAACATCTTGTTGTTTCCTGACTTGTATGGTGCTGGCACAAAAACAGACACATAGATCAATGGAACAGAACAGAGAGCCCAGAAATGAACCCTCAACTCTATGGTCAACTAATCTTTGACAAAGCAGGAAAGAATGTCCAGTGGAAAAAAGACAGTCTCTTCAACAAATAGTGTTGGGAAAATTGGACAGCCACATGCAGAAGAATGAAACTGGACCATTTCCTTACACCACACACAAAAATAGACTCAAAATGGTTGAAAGACCTCAATGTGAGACAGGAGTCCATCAACATCCTAAAGGAGAACACAGGCAGCAACCTCTTCGACCTTAGCCGCAGCAACTTCTTCCTAGAAACATCGCCAAAGGCAAGGGAAGCAAGGGCAAAAATGAACTATTGGGACTTCATCAAGATAAAAAGCTTTTGCACAGCAAAAGAAACAGTCAACAAAACCAAAAGACAACCGTCAGAATGGGAGAAGATATTTGCAAATGACATATCAGATAAAGGGCTAGTATCCAAAATCTCTAAAGAACTTATCAAACTCAACACCGAAAGAACAAATGATCCAATCAAGAAATGGGCAGAAGACATGAACAGACATTTTTCCAAAGAAGATATCCAAATGGCCAACAGACACATGAAAAAGTGCTCAACATCGCTCGGCATCAGGGAAATCCAAATCAAAACCTCAATGAGATACCACCTCACACCCGTCAGAATGGCTAAAATTAACAAGTCAGGAAATGACAGATGTTGGCGGGGATGTGGAGAAAGGGGAACCCTCCTACACTGTTGGTGGGAATGCAAGCCTGTGCAACCCCTCTGGAAAACAGTATGGAGGTTCCTCAAACAGTTGAAAATAGAGCTACCCTATGATCCAGCAATTGCACTACTGGGTATTTACCACAAAGATACAAATGTAGGGATCCGAAGGGGTACGTGCACCCCAATGTTTATAGCAGCAATGTCCACAATAGCCAAACTGTGGAAAGAGCCAAGATGTCCATTGACAGATGGATGGATAAAGAAGAAGTGGTATGTATATAAAATGGAATATTATGCAGCCATTAAAAGGAATGAAATCTTGCCATTTGCAATGACGTGGTTGGAACTGGAGGGTATTATGCTGAATGAAATAAGTCAATCAGAGAAAGACATGTATCGTATGACCTCACTGATATGAGGAATTCTTAATCTTGTTTTTACTTTCTTACCTCCATATACACAAAGCAGGCCACTGACGATAGTGCCTGTCCTACTACATACCTTCTCTAGGCACTTCAGTTTATTGTTTCTGAAAAAAGCAAGGTGATACGATCTATTTGGGTTTGAGAGAGATTCCTCTGAGTTTAGTAAAGAGCAGGGATTGGAGGCTTAATAGGGAATGGGTCAAAGGATGGAGGCAAGGAGGCCAGCTAAGAAACTGCTGTAGTAGTCCAGATGAGAGATAGATAAGGAACACGAATCAGTAGATTTGAGTTTATGAGGATCAGTCAAGATCGAGACAGTAGGGGCACCTGGGTGGTTCAGTCGGTTGGGCTTTTGCCTTCAGCTCAGGTCATGATCCCAGGGTCCTGGGATCAAGCTCCATGTCAGGCTCCCTGTTCAGCGGAGAGTCTGCTTCCCCCTCTCCCAACTGCTCCCCCTGCTTGCATTCTCTGTCTCTCGCTCCCTCTGTCTCTCTCTCTCTCTTTCTCTGTCAAGTAAATAAATAAATAAAATCTTAGGAGAAAAAGAGATTGAGTAAATAGTAAATAGAACAGGAAAAGCCCCAACTCATTAAAATAAATACATCTGTGGGCTGACAGAACATGTTGATATTATTCAGCAATGGTAAGGACATCATACTCTGAGTGGCGCTCAAGCTCAACTGGAACCACCAAGCCAGAAAAAAGCAGCTTGCCATACCTCTAAGACTATGGAGGGAATGTTTTAGAACTTGAAGGAGAACAGCCCACAACTGAATTCTTTCCTCAACTTCCTCCACTGAGCCTTGCTAATTGAGTTCTCAAGTAAACAAATAGCTTGCGGGGCACCTGGGTGGCTCAGTCAGTTAAGCGACTGCTTTCAGCTGAGGTCATGATCCCAGGGTCCAGGGATGGAGTCCTGCATTGCTTCTCCCTCTGCCTGCTGCCCCCCGTCACGGTTTGTGCTCTCTCGTGCTCTCTCTCTCTGACAAATAAATAAAATCTTAAAAATAAAAAAAATACATAAACAAATAGCTTGCAACCTCAGATCTCTAAACCTTGCAGCTCTTCACAGCTGTGATTTCTACCCTAAATTTTCAGAAACAGATGCTGGGGCATATTTTTCTCTCTTCTCGTTCTTACACTGTGGTTATTTCATTTTCCTCTCTTCTGGTCTCCTTTTGGGGTTGATGAAAACTCTGAGTTGGGAAAGGAGGCCCTTTCCAGTTTCCTACCCAAATTCCTCTTTTGTCAAGTTCCTCAGTTTCCTGTGAAAGAGTTACTGCCACAGAATCTTCAGACTTCGTCGTTACTAGGTTTGGTTTTGGTTAATGTCTGTTAATGATCTGGAGGGAGGTGATAACTGCATATTAATGAGGTTCACAAAGGAGCCAAATTGAAAGCTGTTGCGAACTCCAGTGGTGGCAGCCATAAACTAGAACCCCGGAGAGAACTGACTGACAAGTGGGGACAATACATGTGGTGAAACCAGCACATGTGATGCGGACTCTTCAGGGGAAAGATGAAGTTTAGGCATTTTTCTTAGGGAAGGAGAATGAAACAGTGTGGAAAGCAGCAGTCAATAGAAGGTCTCCGGGATGAAATGAAAAAATGAACATCCAGGTTGTAAAAACCTCAGTGTCACCGGGAGAGCAAGTCGAGAAGGATGTGGTGATCCCATTGATCACTACCTTACGTCCGCCCGCTCCGTGATGGTCACGTGACCCAGGTCTGGCAAGTCAGTGATCCTAGAACATAGTTCTTGGTTCTGAGGTGGACTTGTAACTTGGCTTAGTCTAATGGGACTCATTCCTGGAATAATTTTTGTTACAGGAACTAGTGAGAAAATTAGAAGCTTTCTTTCGGCAAAGACTGCAGGTTATACACCTACAAGTTATGCAGGTAGTGACTGAAGCCACACAGAAAGAAACAGAGCTGACAGGGAAGCTGGGGGGAGGGGAGGCAGGGAGACAGAGAGAGAGAGAATATGAGCCCTCTGAAACCAGACATGCCTGAAGCCATAACCCCTTGAACTGTTCAGTTATTTGTATTCACAAATTCTTTCTTGAACAGAAGCCAGTTTCAATTGGCTTCTTCATTTGGAAGTAAAAGGGTACTTATTAACCCAGGATAGGTTTTTCAAACATATTGTCCTTTCTTTTATATCCATTACTTTCTAGCCATATTGGATGACTCTAATTTCCAGAGTGTATTGGAAAAGTTATTCTTCTGAGGACTTGCTTAGGCAGTCTCCTCTTGTAATGGAATAACACCCTTCCTGCTATATTTACTTGGAGAAGCCCTCCCAACCTCATGGTCCAACTTGGACCATCTCTTTTTGGACATCCCTCCTGAACGTTCAGTGGAATGTCATCTTTCCTTTCTTTGCCTTACCGTATGATGAGACTTTGAGAAGGAAGAACAAAGTTGGAGGATTAAAATTATTTGATTTAAAGATTTACTATAAAGTTACAGTAATTCTGTCAGTCAGGATTCTCTAGAGAAACAATAGGGAGACATAGCTGTATCTATGTAGATTTATATGGAAGAGGACTGATTAATTTTATATGTATATATGTAATTTATAATTTTATATTTATAAATTTATCATTTTTATAATTTATATAATTTATATAGAATTTTTAAAGGAATTGGCTCCCATGATTATAGGAGCTGGCAAGGATGAAATGGTAGGGCAGGCTGGCAACTCGGCTAGTAGTTAATGTTGAGTCTTGAGGCAGAATTTCTATTGAGGAAATGTCAGTTTTGTATCTTCAGGCCTTTAAGTGATTGGATGAGACCTACTCACATTATTGTGGGTGATGTCCTTTACACAAAGCCCACTGACTGTAGCTGTTAACCACTTCTACAAAATACCTTCACAAAAAAAATCTTAAAAAAAAAAACAAACCAAAACCTTTGCAGCAACACCTAGATTAGAGTTTGAGTATATAACTGGGTAATACCAAAGCCTAGTCAAATTGGCACATAAAACTAGCCATCACATAATCAAGACAATGTGATATTGGCATAAAGACAAAAAATGGGCAGATGGAATAGAATAGAGTCTGGAAACAGAAGTATACACATATGGACAACCGATTTCAGCAAAAATGCTATAGCAGACAGTGGTGAAAAATAGTCTTTTATGCAGTAGATCAATTGGATATCCATATGTAAAAAGTAGACTTTGATCCCTACCTCTCACCATACAAAAAATTTAACTCAAAATGGATCATAAGCCTAAATGTAAATCCTAAAGCCATAAAATTGCTAGAAGAAATCATAGGAGAAAAGCTTTGTTACCTTGGGTTAAGTAAAGATTTCTGAGATAAAATCCCAAATGAACTATCCATAAAAGAACACATTGGTAAATTGGACTTAATCAAAATTTTAAAAGATGCTGTTAAGAGAATGAAAAGATAAACCACAGACTGTAAGTAAATATTTGCAAAGCACACATCTGATTAATGACTTGCATTCAGTATTTAGAAAGAACTCACAAAATTCAACAATAAGAAAACAAAAAACACAAATAAAAAATGGGCCAAAGATGTTAACAGATGCATTGCCAGAGAAGATATTTAGATGGCAAATAAGCACATGAAAAGACACTCAACATTGTTAGTCATTAAGGAAATTCAAGTTAAAACCACAATGAGATATTACCATATACCTATTAGGTTCGTTGAAATAAAAAGATCATACCTAGTGTTGGCAAGGATGGGGAAGAACTGGAGCTCTCCTATTGCTGGTGGGATGTCATATGGTCCAACCTGTTAGGAAGACAATTTAGGAGTTTCATAAAATGCGAAGCATATGCCTACCATGTTATATAAACATTCCATGCCTATGTACTGACCCAGAAGAAATGAAGACATTCATCTACATAAGACCTGTACATGTATGTTCATTGGCGCTTCATTTGTAATAGCCCCAAGCTGAAAACAACGCAAATGTTCATCAACAGCTGAATGGATAAACAAACTGTGGTATATCCACAGAATGGAATGCTATTTAGCAAAAAAAAAAAAAAAAAAAGGAAAGAAAAAAAAGAATGAATTGTTGCTAGGTGCTACAACATAAGTGAATCTTACGCTGAATGAAAGAAGTGAAATGAAAAAAGTACATCCTATATAAGTTCAGTTACATAAAATTCTAAGAAGTGCAAACCAAAATATTGTGACAGAGAGCAGATCAGTGTTTGCCTGGGAATGCAGGGAACAGTGAGAAGGAGGGGTTACAAAGAAGTCCAAGGAAACTTTTGGGGGGCAGTGAATATGCTCATTATCTTAATTATGGTGCCAATTTCATGGGTATATACATATGTCAAAACCTATCTATCTGTACACTTTAAATATGTGTAGTGTATTATATGCCAATTATACCTCAGTGACAACGTTAAATAAAAAGGCAGTGCAGGCTAATGACAGAGAATTTCAAACAAAATAACTAAAGACTCCCGGGAGCCAAAGTCACATCTCTTTCGGCTCGTGTGAGTTCTTAAGTGGAATGGAATCTCAAATTTTGGTTGTGCCACTTTTAACTCCTCGGAGTCCCAGGTTTATCATTTGTCAAATGGGCGGAAGAGCTTTGTGAATTCTGCTACCTACCTCAAGGGGGTTACTGTGAGAACCAAAAACGATAATGCACGTAAAAGTGCTTTGCAAGCTACAGCGCCCTGCACAAATGTTCGCTATTGGTTTAGTTGTTACATGCCATCTGCATACTATTCTTGACCAATATACATGTGTCATGCCAGCTCAAGCCCTAATAGCCCATATATAAAGTGTGATTAATTGTACAAGTTACTCAAATAGCACTGAAACCCAGTATTCAGGGCATGACACATCCTAAATACATAACAGATTTTGGAATAAATCAGTTTCAGCCCAAACCAGAATGCAGGAAACAGACAGATGCCTTCACACATATGCCAAGCAAGTGAGACCCAGCCAAACAGGGTGGAGTCCAGGGCAAGGGAACCCAGCCAGAACACAGGCCCTGTGGATTTCCTGCCAGGGGCTCTTACAGGGAGCAGTGACCCCTCAACATGACTGGCCTCGATGTGCTGAGAGGCTCTCGGCATTCAGAGCCAAGCTTACTTGGAAATTAACTACTTTATTCTTGGCCTATCACACGAGGCAGCCAGCATAGTGGGGCCACAGATCACTCTCTTTTTAGTTAAAGTTAAAGACGACAAAAATAGAATTAGGTAAATATTCTCGGTGTCACCCTCCTTCCGTTCTCCTCCTCAGCACTGTTATTTCACTGATCTTAAATCACAGCCGGTGCTTTCCCCCATGATTTGGATTCATTGGCAATTCATTTGCTTCCCACCTCTGACCTAGGGAGGGGGGTTGGACTCCTGGGCCTGGCTGCATAGGACACCCCTGAAAGTGGGAAAGCATTCCTTGGGTGAGCTGTGCCCGAAGGGAGCATCTGGGAAATACAGCAGGAAGTTGGAGACACAATTCGGATGGGAGGAAGGATGGTGTGCTGGAAGCATCTGTGTGTGTAGAGGGAATAAGAGCTGAGTTAGAGACTAGCAGGAAGAAGTCAGAGAACAAAGTGGCCTCAAAAGCTGGATGGCCAGTAATAAGTCTAGAAACAGATGTAAGAGCCTTCTCACCAACAAATGTCTCAGATAAGGCTGGACCCCTGTTCACGGGTCCCCATGCACCTCACTGGCTGGGGCTCATTTCCTAAGGGATTGAGTGTACCAGTCACTAGGGCCCCTAGAAGCTCTGTGGCCCAGGCCTCTCTGGCTGGGGATCTCCTTATCGAACCCTTAGGCTGGGAGCAGTGGATAGGCAGCTTGCGGAAATTCATGGGTATCTTTACAAACTCTAGGAAGAGATATCATTGTAGCAATTACTGCGTCTTGAAGAAATAGAACTTGGCCCCGGGGATCCCCTCTGTGATGGGAAATACATCTCTCTGTCTTTCCAAATATTAATCCTGGCTCAGCTGAGCAACACAGAGAGCTTGGCATGCCAGAGTCTTGCCCCAAGCAGATTTCGCTCTCAGGTAGTCCTAAAACCCAGTGAAGGGGTTCCTGGTAGGACTTGTCTTTTCCATCAGGAGAGTGATGGTTTGAGGGAGAGGGAGGAGGAGCAAAGCAAAACCCAAAACTCCTCCATAGGTGCTTTGGAGTTCATCATTAAGGACTTATTTATTAGTGTTATATTTGCTGTCCTTCTGAAAACTTCTTCTGGGATATTTCTGAGAGGAGTGAGCCACCCAACCCCAGACGCCTCAGGTTACATTCACTATGGTTAGGGGGACCCACTGTAAGTCTGAGTCACCAGAGCCCCCGTCCTGAAGGAGAGGGAACTCCTATGGGGGACAAAGGACCTAGAAAGCAGAGGGGACAGGGAAGCCAGCAGGCAAGAGTCAAAGACCAATCCCACTTACGTTACCTTTTGGCTCAGGGTCGGTGGTCTAGTGTCTGCCTTCGTTGATTGGAAGCTATTCTTGTTTGGTAAATGCGGTATCATTAAACTTCAGATAAAGGAGCACAGAGAAGGATCCTCACGGCCAGATAGGAGACACATTGTGTGATCACTGTGAAAGGGACAGATTGTAGGCTTTGGCAGTCAGCACTGCTTCCCTGGCTAAGGCACCACTGACAGGGCTCCGAAAGGGCCTACCCATCCTCAGCCAACCCCGGAGCACCTCCCCTGTCAACAAACACCACTCTCTGTGTTTCCACGGCACCTCGAGCAAAGCCAGCCCGTCCTTGCGGGGGGGGGGGGGGGGGGGGGGGCTGCTTCTGCCAAACGTCTGTGCGCTGTTAGAGGACTGGCTGAGAAGCACAGCCCTGAAGGACTGCAATTGGAAATATAAAAAGCTTGAAGCCCTTCCAGATACTGGAGATTCCTTTTGGTCCCAGGCCGTGAAGGAGGCCTTCTTTTGAGCCAAATCTGCCCCTGCCAGCTCCACGCCAAATGAGCGAAAGCATGCTTCTCTCACTGGGGTATGCATCCCGTGGGGGCAGGCGACAGATGGCGAGGTGGTACAGGGGACCCCAGGATGATCATTTGCTTCCTCCTATAGCTCTGGGCAATTTCACTCAATAGGAAATAGTTGAAAACATTTTTTTTTTTCTGTGTGGAACACGGCCAGAACTGTATATGAGATTTCAAAAAAGCCATTTCAAGCTTTCTTCCTGCTACTTCAGGTGGCGCCTCTCAGACTCCCAGGAGTCACCCCTCATCCCCTCACAGAGGGACAGCCTAACCGTCAAGCACACCATGACTTTGAGGGGTTTCTTGGAAATCCTAAGAGTCCATACTAGCCATTTCTGAAATTGATTCTACCAATAGAATTCTTTAGCTTTGAGGCTTGAATCCCAGTATCTTGAAGATAGCAACCTCCATTCCAAGACACCTTTGGTCAATTATCAGCCACATCTACCTCAGTGTGAACATAAGCCATCAGGCTCTTAAACCGAAGGCAAGATTTGGTGAAGGGGAGAGAGAGGAATACTGCACAAGAGGCTCAGCATCAGAAAGGCTGTGGTGTTAAAATATATTTCCTTAATTTCATGACTTTATTGAAGACCAGTCTTAGAGTCACATGATGCTGTAGCTCTGCTTGCACACACCGGACCCAGTATCTGCCCACAGCCTCACCCGGAGGTGTGCCCTGAAAGGGTTTGAGCCTCACTTCATTACAGGTGGCCTGAAGGGACTATTCCAACAGAGTCCCATGAGCTAGGAAAGAGAGGTGGTTGTTTAGCAGAAAGACTACCAACATTGTCGCTGATTTGTTACCAGACATTTCAGCCTGCCCAGGGGCAGATCCAGGTTTTGGGTAGCATGAAGCTGATACAATTTTGGGGGTCCTATTTAAGAAAAAGTGTGCAAAAATAGCTTACCTGCAGAAATTGCGCAAAAATATACAAAGAACACATTGCTAGGCTCTCCCAAGGCCTTGGAAGGGGTCTTTACAATTGAGGGACTAAAGTGTAAGCCTCATTAGCTTGACCATAATCTGCCTCTGCTCCTATGCTTGAATACATTTATATATTTGCTGGGGGTGAGGGTACAGGGATTGCTAGTGATCTATTATTTTCTCTCCAAGATGTAGCAATCCGTATTTTTCCAAGCTGCATCTCATTTTATAGCTTCCTGCCCAAATTTTCCAGTCTCTTTGGGTGCATATCTATTTCTTCTTTCTGGATGGGGTTGAGAGCAGCTCCTCGGAGATGTTCAGGGGCATTTCAACAATGGGCTTGGCCGAGGAGCATGGAATTTCCTGAAAGACAGCAGGCGTCTCTGGTGGGTTGTTGGGATAGACTGATCAACAATTTCCAGCTCTGGAGATGGAGTTGTACCAGTCCATGCCAAGAGCATTTCAGAGGCAGCTCATATGGAAACCATCTGTCCAGTCCCACCCATTAGCTAACTTGAAGGCTGCCAAGCCTGGGGACTAGAGCTGCCATGGCCAAGAACAAAAGTACCACAATGCCCCAAACCAGCCAAGAGTGCTTGATGGGAGTTTCACTCCCCCAAAGAGTCTCTGTTCTCCCATCCAGTTACAAAAAACAAACAAACAAACAAACAAACAAACAAACAAAAACGGGTATAATAAAAATTGGCTGGATTTGTTAGTACTCAGACACATTACACTACAGTCAAGATGAAACTGAGCACAAATCAGTTTACATTACTTTCCAGCTTACCGTTCTTCGAAGGCCTCCCTTCTGGTAATTTCCAAATTCTAAATACTACTGGCCTTCTCCTCATCGTACCCCTGACACTCCAAGATGAGGTTGCACTAAAATTATGCTGATTTCTTAATCTTTCTCGCCTCCACATATACCTTTGCCTCTATCTGGAACACTCATATCTATCTCCTTTTCAATTAGTTAGCTCTTGCTCATCCTAAGCTCCCAACTTGGGAACATGCTCTGGACTCCCAGAGCACCCCGCACACTCATCATATCTTAACAGTATCTCCCATTTAATGCCTGTTGTCTCCACTAAACAAGAAGCTTTGTGTTTTCGCAACCTACTCCAGTGTAACAAACCACCCAAATCTTGTTTTATTCACTATCAGTTTTATCACTATCAGGGCAGTTTTATTCACTATCACAGTTCCGCAGGATGCCTGGCCTCAGCTGGGTGATTCTTCTGCTCTAAGTGGTGTCAGTTGGGGTTTAAGTCGTCTGGGGCTGGACGAGGCTGGAATGTCCAAGATCGCTTCTCCACATAGCTATAGTTGATGCAGGCAGTCAACTGGCCACTCAGCTCGGGCTGTTGACCGGAGTGCCCACATGAGGCCTCTCCATGTGACTCGGACTTCTCACAGCATGATTGCTGGATTCTAAGGGGAAGAAAGTAGAAAGGGCAAGTCTTCTCAGAGCCTCAGCTCAAAAGCCCCAGGATATCACTTTTGCTGCATTCTGCTGGTCTAAGCAGTCATAAAGTCAAGGTGAGGAGAAGTAAACTCTCTATCAGTCAAGGAGTGGTATGCGCGTATAGGAAGGGGAAACCAGAATTGGTGGCAGCCATCTTTGGAAATTATTGGACATACTCTAAGAGAAGTAACTAGGTCCGTCTTATTCCCCAGCACCTGGCCCAGGGCCATACCACTAAGAGTCGGCAGTTTGTCCATTTGGTCAAAGCCTCTCCCCTAATGCTTTGCTAATGCTTAGGTTTGGTCTTTGTGTTTGATGTATGCCCTACTCTCCAGACCACATGGGTTGACTTTTTCTCTTTATGGCTTGCCAGAAGTAAAAGTAACAACCTCAATGATCTATTACTTAAATTAGAGATTTATTACTCATAACCAAAAGGGTATTTGATGCAGCAGGAACACTATATGTATTAATTGACAGTAAGGTCCTGGTTGCTGTTCCGAAGATCATTAGAGCCTCCAGGAACAGCTCTCCCTCCACCACCACCCTCATTTCTGTTGCTGTTGTATCTGATCACCAGGGTGTAGCCAAGAACAAGAAAGTGGAAATTGAAGTTGTGGAACCAGGTGACATACACCTGGAGCCTGGCCACTCCAGGTTTCTTTGAGCCAACTTTATGGTTTCTACAGAACTCGGTGGGTGTGATTAGAAACGGTTCCTCGCCCCTCTCTCATTGGCCAGAAGGGCAGGGGTTCCACTGCTCCTCCAATCCTTAGGAAGGATTGGTCAAGCCCACTACTGGTAGAACTGTAGGCAGCACATTAAGTATGGGATGGCTGCCACCATCACAACCCTAGCTGATGCCATAGCTGGCAGAGCAGGAACAGGGAACTGAGTCACATATATAGCCTGGGAATAGTGTCTGGAGGAACAAGACTTCACTCTTCCTCATATTTTCTGCTGCAATACCTACTCGGGCTTTGCTTTTCCTGCTCTCTCTCACCCAACCTCAAGAGACAGAGAGGAGGTGATCATATTCTCAAGACATCCTCCTCAGGTCACGGCAGACGATACAATTTCATGTTCAAAGTTCTTTCCTTCCTTCCACTTTTGAAGATGTTAATTACCCCTTTGGCTCCTTATTTTCCATATTGGGAAGTCTGATACCAATTAGATTCTTGTTCTCTTGTGGTCAGTCTTCCTTTCTCTCTCAAAGCTGTTTTTGATACTCTTAATTTTCATTATAACATGGTCTAGAGAGAAAATTTTTTTCTTATCAATCCTGTTCAGTATTCAAGGCTGAGAATCAAGGCATTTACCGACTTACGAAGGCCCACTAACTACTACAGAGGGCAGATGGCCATGAATATCCTGTGTATTCAAAATGGCAAAGGTTCAACTTTTTGGAATGTGTGGACACGTACATATGGTAAGCATTTAAAATAGGCTTTACGGACTACTACAGGTACTCAATAAACATTTGTGAGTGAGCAAAGAATGAATGAATGAGTAGCACATTGCCTAGCACATAGTAAATTCAAGGTAGCTATTATTTTAACAGAAGTGCCACATAAGGAAAGAAAGACGCAAATGACTTGCTCCCCGCCTTGAGGAGCTCTTACTCTAGTTGAAACAGGTAAAGAAACTTGTGGTGCTTATCACATCATAATGTATGTTGGAAATATTACAACATTACGGGAGGGGGAGTTACTAACTTCCCAGAGAAAATAGAGCTGAGTTTTGAGGATAGGATGGGAAGGAAGTGGGGAAAGGGGAAACAGCCCAAGAGGGAAGCTTAAGCCAAGACCCAAAAGGGGGAGGGGACGCCATCTTCAGTTTGTTGTGGCTTCTGTGGAGACTAGAGGGGAGTGGGGAGGAGGAGAAAAAGGAATGAGCGGTTATTTTCAGAAGGGAAGTGAAGGCTGCCTTGGTTCACTTAATCCCCACACAGTACCTTGAGCAGGTTTTACAGGCAAGGAGACTGGGCCCAGGTTGGTTAAGAGAGTTGCCAAAGGAGGGGAGAGGTAGAGCCAGGTGTTAGCCCAGCTCATGTGCCCCCAGGACTTGTCTTCAGGTGTCAGCTGAGAGCACCGGGAGCAAGGACTAAGGTGAATTCCCTGCACTAGGTTTTTCCCTTGGCTCCTATCTCTAAAAACAAAACAAAACAGAACAAAAACAACAACAACAACAACAAAAAGCCCAGCAGGGAGCAAAGCACTGAGGAGAGGGCTCTTGTACATTGTTCTTAGGGGCAATGACCGGGCAGGACATCCACTTTGCTCTCCACCTATGGGAAGGAGACTTGAGAGGACCGCGGGCAGTTTAGAGAGGAGGGTGGAAGGCCCAGCCCTGGGACTAGCAGAGACAAGGAAGGGGGCCTTGGGATGAGGCCAGGAGGCCCAGGGGCCTCGGGACTAGGTGAAGACTTCTAAAGGCTTCTAAAGAAGCCCTAAGCACTGGAAAGAGGGTCATCTCTTCCTCCAGCAATGGAAAATGAAAAGAATTATGAGAGCATAAAGTAAGTATAAGCAAGTCCGGCAGAGTTCTTGTTCTTTCCTCCTGGATGACAACTCTTATTTATATTTTCCAGTGTCCCAAGGATGTATGTGGGGAATCTGACACCCGCCGAGTGGTCTTAAGGACTCTTTCCCCATTTTGCAGACAGGATGAATTATCCAGGCATTTGCCTGAGCCTTAATCTGGCCTGGGAAGTGAGTAGACCTAATTTAGGAAAGTCTCTGTTTTTCCATTAAAAGCACTTTCCCCGTAGCAAATTTTGAATGCAGCCTGAAATCAAGATGTGCTAAGAAGCATGTTCCTTGGGGGCATAAGTGCAGCTTTGCAGCTTAAACCATTTGTCCTACAAGCAGGAGAAAATTTACGGTTACATATTTTCTCTGGAGAGAGGCTAACTGGAGTTTGCACTGGCTTCTTCCAGTATCACTAGCAAATCTGGTGCCATTACCCAGAGCTCACCTAACAGGGCCAGAGGACACCCCGGGGTATTGCCTTCAGCTGGGGTTACGGTTGTTTTAGGGAAAGGAAGGGCTCTCTCAGCTGAAAACAATGTATTTCAAACCCAAACTTGCCCCTTCTCACACCTGCTTGAGGCTCCAAAATTTGACACAAGGAAGGCATATGAATGCAGAATTGGGGCTGTTTTGGCAGGAAAGAGGGCTCTCAAAGAGAGAGGCCTTAAGGCAAAGCAGTACGGAGCAAGAAGAAATATTTACACCCGAATTTCTTTACCTGTATAATTTCCTAATAGGCCTGAAGGAGGCTGGGGAGCTCTGACATTTCCAGTGACGTGAACTTGGTTAAAGCAGTGTGGTCACAGTGACCTCGAGAAGGCTTCGTATCAGGTCTAATGAAACGCAACACGCTTCTGACATCAGAGCCGACTCTGACCACACATCAAAGGGGAGGAAGTGGACGCTTTGATCCTCTCAGTCATGGCTTTCTACAAAGACTTTTAACAAAAAAGGGAGGGAGCTGCGGGTGGGAGCCTGGCTTGGGGCTTGGCTTTTTCTTTCTGCTGTGAATGTTCTTCTAGTTAATGACCAAGAAGCCGCAGGCAAGACATAGGCAATGTGGATGCTTTGAGTGATTCTCCTGCTGTGATTTCCACTGATTCTCCTGGTGTGATTTCCATGGCCCCCGGCCTCTGTCTGTCTTTCCCCAAATCCCTCCCCTGCCTCACCGGTGATTCCTGACTTCTAATACTAGAGTTTCATTTACTTAGCTTGAGTCTTAACTCTCACTAGAATATAAACCTCTCCTGGAAGAGGCAATAACGTAAGCCATATTATCCTACCAAGAAGTGCCATTTTTAGAATGCATTTCAGACCTTGCCCCTGTACCAAAACCCTCTGGGCTCCTGGTGACCGCAGGGTGGAGGCTGAGTGCCTACTGCAGGGCACACTGCCCTGCAGGTCTGCGCCTCCCTGACCAAACATTCATCTCCAGCAGTTGTGACTTTTCACCCACATGTGAGCAATTGTGCCTTCCTGCCCTAGGACATGATATTCTCCTGGGATGGAATGCTAGCCCAAGGTCAAGATTAAAATCACACTCACCTGTTACCCTGGTGCCTGACAAAGAGTAGGCCTTGAAATGGCTTCTCATGTAAAATGAATGAATGAAAACATCCTCATTGTGTATCTGCTTTCTTTCTGCTCTGCAGGTTTTCAGTGAAGAGAAGAAAGAAGAGAGGGGCTAGGAGCACCCCAGTGGGGACAGGGCTGCTAGAAGAGCCAGTCATCAGATTGTTTTACACCTTGACTGTTGGCCTCAGTCAGGGTGGTGCTGACCATGAGGCCACAGGGGTACAGCTCAGAGCCAAGGTTCCGATGTCCTGAGGGTGCAGGGACAGGCCTGGCGTACTTGGTTGGGTGGAGAGGAGAGAAAGAGGTGGGAGGAGCCAGGAGACAGGTGAAGGCTGAGGAGGTCCAGCAGAGCTCAGGGAAGCCTGGGTGGAGGTGGGGGCAGAAGGGAAGGGGGGGGGGTTGCTGCCCAACTACAGTAGGACCAGAGGCAGAAAACAGTTGCCTGTGAGCATTTAGAGTCCCCAGTGCTGAGTAGGTTTCCCCTCAGTGGGGAAAAAGAGACCAAATAAAATGTGAGGAAGTAAATGACCACAAGCCTGATGAACCATGAGGCAGAAGGTAAAGTTCTGGTTGAAGGTGGGTGGCAGGGATGAGGCCGGCTCCGGAGTACGGGGAGAACACTGGTGCCCCCTTCCCTCCCCTGGGGTTCCCAGGATCCACTGAAGGAAGAAAATGCCCCCCACCCCGCCACACACACACACACCCCAGTGCTCCTCCTTCCCACCCGTTTGTGAGGGAGAACGTGTTAGTGACCAAGCTTTCCCCAAACACGGGGGGGTACAGCAGGGAGGCTGATGGCAGCGGGAAAACTGAGACTAGGCAGCGGGGAGGGCTGGGGATGCCCTCGGCTTCTTCCTTTCCTGCAGCATGGGCCATTCTCACTCTCTTCTCACCCTGGGGCCACTGTGTTTGCTACCCGTGAACTGAGAGTGGCAGTCACCTGCCGTCCTGAATGACACACTTGTGCAGTAGGCAGAGGGCAAGCGCTTTGTGCTCAGGTGAACTTGGCTTTGCTGCTTTCATATGCTCTGTGACCGTGGGTATTACCTACGCAATCTGAGTGTGGGTGTCTCCTCTGGAAAATGAAAACAATAATGTTCACCTCTTGGATCACTGTAAACAGTTAATTACTGTTTAATTAATGAAGGCGTGTCTCACAGTGCCTGTAACAGTGTCTTATTAGGGCTCTACACACACGAGCCCCCTTTAGTTCTGGGTGGGCTGTTGATGGAACCAATCACTGCCCTGCTTTTGACTTCTAACTACTCTCAACTTTCTCGTGTGTTCCGGTAAAGGTCACACTCTTAGCTCTCCGTCCCACTGACCTCTTCCTACCAGATCACATGACCTGCTCAATTCGGTATTCTGCTGGACAGCATTGCCATAAAAGCAATTCATGTAAAGTAGAAGTAGATTCCACACATTAGCGAACATTTGGCAGCCCGTCTCTGAACAGAGAGCACTCCCCCATTGAGCTGTGACACAGGATTGGAAACTACCAGACTCAATGTTAGCCCAAATCCCTTCTGGATCTAATATCTATTTTTATGATCATGACAGCAGACAGAATGGCAAGCCAAGTGGATGAAGAGCACCCCTAAAATCCAGAGGTCTCCTATTCAAGGTTCAATCTTAGGGGAACCCCAGTTCCTATTTAAGAAACCCATGTTTCAATGAACAGTTGGGTTTCAGCACCTACATTTCTTTTCTGAGAAGCACATCATTAGACATTATCCATTCCTGACATGTCCTAGTTAATCTTTTCAAGAAAAAAAAAGTGGACTAGCAGACTGTTGTTTAGTTTGGTCCCTGCTTCTCATATTCTCTCTGCTACCAGCTAACTATACGATTTTGAGCAAGTCGTTTAAATTCTTTCCCCTTCAGGGGTTCAGTCATACAATGAGAGAGGTATAGTAGCTGTTCTAGCTTCCTCTCTGGAATAAGCCATGATTCATCACTGCCGTGGCCTTAGATTCAGCCCTCATCATCTCTCACTTGGTTACTCTCCCACCCCCAGACTCTCCTTGCACCAAGTGTGTCCCTGGCCTAGCCTTCTATACCTGCTCCCACAGTATCTATCTGATCATAGATCTAGTCTGTTCTCTTACTGCAAAAACCTTATGGTAATACTCCTTCACTGGCTTCTAGTTGATGTTAGGATAAAGATTAAGCAGCTTCATTTGGTCAAGCGCCCCTAATCTTGCCCCTGCCCAGCTCCATTTCTCAACACTTTACCTTCACCTCTGTCTTCCAAGAGCCTCAGCATTCTTTCAGTTTTTCTACCTCAGGACCTTTGTACATGCTGTTCCTTCTGTCTGCAATGCTCTCCTTCACTTGACCTCACCCACTTTCTCTTTGCCTAGTCATTAACTTTTTTTCCTTTAGATATCAACTGAATTGGTCTTTCCTCCAGGGAAGCCTTCCCTGATCATCCCTTCCTCAATCTGATCAGGCTCCCTGTTACCTTCCCTTCCTACATTTGCTGCCACTTATATTCATACAATTTTATTGATTAATGTCTGTTTTATGACCACTAGAATGCATGCTGCTTAAGGGCAAGGACTATATGTCTTGCTCACTGTTTTCTTCCCAGGACAGTACAGTGCCAATTGCTCACTAGATATTTGTTGGTTGAATAAATCAAAGATGAATGGGTGACAGATGGATGATGAGGTGTGACCTTTGCCAACCTGGCCCAGTCCACCTTTCCCAGTTCCATTTCCCACCCTCTCTGCCTGGACCTTTCATGATGCAAATATGTATGTCTCTTACATTCTGTTCACCTCGAACTGCTTGTTATTATAAGATGATGCTGTGTTTGCTACTCCTCTTGCTGTTGCTCTAAGATCAAAATCCTTTGCTGTGTTATATCAATCAGTTCCTAGAAAGATGACTTTAATGTCATGATGAAAAGACTACAGTCTGCTTCAAGAAACAAGCAATAAGAAAGAGGTTGTGCTTCGGAAAATTGGAAGACACCCAGGAGACATGGTAGCTCTTTTCAAATAGTTGAAGGACTATCATAAGGTGATTAAGCTCATTCCCTGCACATTTAGAGGCCAGAATCAGAAACAAACAGTGGAAGCTAAACAAAGAGGGAAGCAAATTTTGGCTTAATACAGAAGAAGAATTTTACGATAAATATATGTGGCAGACCAGGAAATACACTGCCTCAGGTGTTCATGAGCTCCCTATCACTTGAGGTGTATAAGCCAAGATTAGAAGACCACTTTGGGGTGGTTGGATTTGATGACCTCCAAGGCTGTTTGCATCCTCACACATTCTTCCTGTGGAATAATGTTCTATTAAACCGGCATCTGATAGGACCTCTAAGAACTCTATCGGTGGTAACGGAGACGAATCAGTGGCTAAATACTTAAAGTGATGTCTCAATTCAAGTACTCTCTCTATAGGCAGAGACCAATATAGACACCTCACCTCCCACAATGCCCCCGCCACAACCCTCTACCCTTTTTTCTTTTAAACCTCCCAAGGAACCCAGTTCTCAGGCACTGTGTGCACAGCCTTCCAGAGACCACAGCACTCTTCCTTCTGCTAAGACCTGGGCTCCACCTAGTGGTGTGACACGATGTTTTGCACACAATGGGTGCAGGGTTGGGGCTTGGAGGGAGGGTTCCTGTCACCGGAACAGGTTTCCATGCTCCTTGACTTGATGCCTCTCCCCAGTCTTGCTCTGTTGACTAGGGGCTGGTTGACTTGCGTTGGTGGGGACACCATTACATTTGGCATTTTGGGGATGTCTGACTCCTCGTGCCTATACTAACCCCCATGGTATCAGCAAGGAAAGGACTGACTGCTTCTCAAACTGTGCATTATGGAGCCAAGGGGTTTGAAAGAGGTATTTTGGGAGTCATTACAGGGAGTGAAGTAAGATAGGCTGAGGTGTCAGGGATCCATCTCCTTAAACCCACTGTCTTATCCCCACCTTCCTGTAAACTCTTCAACACTGTCTACTTAATTTATAGATGATAGGTGACTGATAGATAAATAGATAATAGGTAGATGATAGATAGATAGATGATAGATGATAGATAGATTCTGTATAAAGTTCACAAAAGAATAATTTATGTTGCTAAAAGGATTATGAAAGACTCTAATCACTTCCATTTCCCCTCATTTTAGGGGAAATTAAGACCAATAGTCCATTTACAAAAGCTGGGTTGGTTAGAATCACAGTCCACTCTTCCTGATAGCGCACTGGGGCTCTGTCATCCCAAAGGAGTGCAGTCTTTTGGGCATCTTAGGGTCAGACCAAGTTCCAGCCCTATTCCCTCTTTACGTGTGGAGGAATATGACGGCAGTGGTTCCAGAAATTGTATTGTGTCTAGTTGCTTTACTCCTGTAAAGGAGTAAGTTTTATAAGCAGCACAACTGAACCCTGGAGAAAACAAGTGATTTGTTAGAAACACATGCTCCGTCCAGCAGGGACCAACAGAAAGAAACACCAGTCACTCTTTCCTCTCTCCCTCCCTGCTGAGTTTAGGACTCTGTGCCTAAGACACTAATATAATGTGGTACATAAAGAGTGAACACTTGAAGAGAAGTAAACATCAGCCATTGTCTGATTGATATCTGCAGCGTAATGTCCAAAGACAGCACAGACAGCTATTAATGTTTTAATTAAATAATTAATTTAAATAATTAAATAATTATGTTATTTATTTGATTGCTTCTCTTTCCACAAGAACATAAATTCCACGAAGGCAATGACTATGTCCGTCTTGTTTATTACTGTATTCCAACAGCTAGCTCTTTGCTTGCACCAAGTACACACTCAAGAAATCACTATTTCATGAATAAAAATAGATTTCTCTTACCAGCACCCTTGAACCTAGAAAGTGCTGAATTATCTCAATCAATTATTTATAATCAGTGTTATCCTCAGCAGCCAGCTACACCAGATACATAGCCTAGGTTCCAAAAGCTTAAAGATGAACTTTTGAGGATAACGACAGCAATGGTGACAAGAGTGGTGACATCCACCACAATAGCCAAACGGTGGAAAGAGCCAAGATGCCCATCGACAGATGAATGGATAAAGAGGATGTGGTATATATACACAATGGAATATTATGCAGCCATCAAAAGGAATGAGATCTTGCCATTTGCAACGACGTGGATGGAACTGGAGGGTGTTATGCTGAGTGAAATAAGTCAATCAGAGAAAGACATGTATCACATGACCTCACTGATATGAGGAATTCTTAATCTCAGGAAACAAACTGAGTGTTACTGGAATGGTTGGGGGTGGGAGGGATGGGGTGGCTGGGTGATAGCCATTGGGGAGGGTATGTGCTACGGTGAGTGCTGTGAATTGTGCAAGACTGTTGAATCACAGATCTGTACTTCTGAAACAAATAATGCAACATATGTTAAGAAAAAAGAAAAAGAAGAAGATAACAGGAGAGGAAGAAAAGGGGAGTATGTCAGAGGGGGAGATGAACCATGAGAGATGATGGACTCTGAAAAACACACTGAGGGTTCTAGAGGGGAGGGGGGGAGGGGGATGGGTTATCCTGGTGATGGGTATTGAGGAGGGCACGTTCTGCATGGAGCACTGGGTGTTATGAACAAACAATGAATCATGGAACACTGCACCAAAAACTAATGATGTAATATATGGTGA
The DNA here is from genome assembly GCF_003265705.2 of Callorhinus ursinus. NCBI lineage: Eukaryota > Metazoa > Chordata > Mammalia > Carnivora > Otariidae > Callorhinus > Callorhinus ursinus. Next base: position 861,035 of record NW_027397071.1, read on the forward strand.
TTAACATAACAATAAAAAATTAATTAAAAAAAAAGAATGGTGACATCCATACATAGATGGTTTTTTGCCCTACCACAGAATAAATTGAACTAAAATATTATCCACCTAATTTTTAAGAACTTGCATTAGAATAAACAATTTAGGACATTTGGAGGCAGGCATATCCAATATGCTGTGTGGGGTTTCGCTTCTCAGCAATGGAGGAGGTGTTATTGTTATAGTTAGAACACGACCATATGTGATACAAACACATAACAGGGAAAAGGAAGTAGTTGTTCTAGACCAGTACTCTACAGTTGCTTTATTTATTGATGATTGCTAACTCCAATAATGGAATGTTTTTCGATTAAATAATAAACTATTAAGTTCTGTTTTCTATTAAATAATAAATTAACAATTCTCTTTGTGTTTAAGTCCTGTTGCCCAGGAGGGTCCTGGTCTAAGTGCATTTAGTCAAATGTAACCCAGATTTTCTGAAGTAGTGTCCAAATCTGAGGCTCAGCTTACCATTTGTCACAGAAAAACAAGTCTATAGAAAGCGATAATGGTTTTTAATTAATAATATAGTGGAAATGTGTTTTGAAATTGTTCATTTATTTAAAATGTATAGTGAATGACTGAAAGAAGGTAGGTATGGAAAGCATAATTCCTACCTAGTGAGTGATAATTCTCTGATTACATTAGAAATAAGGGAACCCCACAAAAACATAGTCTAGTAATCCACATAACTCCCTAAAAGGAGATATTGTTATTTCTACACCATGACCATATGAGGTTAGGAATTGGGTACACCTCAGAAAGCTATTCCTAGGACTTGAAGGAGAGTTTCAGACAAGTAGATTCTCAAGTTCAATTTTCACCATTACTGGAAAAATGTAGCCCCCAAGTTATCTATCAAAAAGCTGAGAAAACTTTAATTATATAGATATAATATAGATTATATTTCATATAATAGATGATAGATTTAATTATATAAATTATATACAGGTCAAATATCACTGGGTCATGGCTCAGCTGGATCCATGTAGATCTAGCCTACTTCACAATTTAAGCTCCTGATTAAAAAGTCCAGGTATACACTTTTGACGTGTATTTGTATTGAGAGTATGATGCCTTGACAACTGTATTCACCTGGATTTTTAATTAGTCTGGTGGTTGAATACTACTGAAGCCTTGGAAAACCCGTACTGATAAGCTGTGGAGGTACCCCATCTCAAATACCAGGGAAAAAACTGGTCCCTTTGAAGGTCGATGTCTTTTCAAAATCCCTTATACTGGAGTGAGAGAGAGAGAAAGAAAGAGAGAGGGGGGATGGAGAGAGATAGCCTCTAAGGCTCATGTCAATTCTTAGAGTGATGTTTTCAAGGTAACATGTGGGCCAAATTTGTCCCCTTCTCAGCAACTTATTTTAGGCACTCTGTCATGGAATCTGGAGCTACTCAAATCTTATCTTATTCTGTGGTACACATAAAGGAAGGGCCATGAGTGGCTGGGAAATGTCTAACTACCAAGTTGCTCCTACAATTGGAGATGAGTCTTCTGGCTGATTTCAAGCAGATCATTCTACCTTTAAAAACCAGATTCTTTTTTAAAAACCAGAAGGCAAATCAGCCCAGTTGCCCACATGCAACACAGTTGTGTCTGGATCCTTCTGACCAGAAATTTCAATGGCACAGACCTCTAATGGATATAGATTGTCAGTTTGAGGAGTTTTAACCAGGAAGAGGGTTGAACTGGTCTGGGCAAGGGTCTATTTCTACACTGTTCATGGACAGTCTTGTCTCATGCTATAATCTATAGAGATATACAGCTCTCTGGAGAAAAGCAAAAGGAAAAACATAATGGTTAAATGAAAAATCAAAAGAGAGAATGTGCGTGTGTTTCAAAAAATGGAAGTGAGAGATTGGGAAGAGAGATTAAAAGGTTAGGTTAATCTAAGAAATACTGCTGTGTAAATCCTAGTATAGTATAGCTGTCCAAAGTTCTTCTTATATAATCAAGTCTCTACCAGCTCTAAGACTGGAAGCTAAGAAGAAGTGAGGTATCCATGTTTCTTTAATATCATCATTCATAGGAGTCAAATCTGTGTCCTTATCCATAAAATAGGAATCATAACATCTTTGCATGGATGTTAAGTGGATTAAACTGTAATGCATGTGAATTGTGAAGTACTCTATGAGTATTATGTGATCTAAAACATGTCTTCAAAAAATATTCTGTTTTTGTGAAGATCTAGATGATGATGGCAAGTAAGTTTCAATGTGAATATTAACTTCAGTAGGTTGGAAGTGGTAGCTGTGCATAGTGCTGAGAAGTCTTTTTGGTGACAAGTCTTAGTACAACAGGAACAAGCTTTGTGATTGATTAGTGATGTCTGTAATGCACATGGGAGGGGTGAGAGGCAGCACGTGTATTTCTTATAGATGACAAAATGTCTAATGTGAAGATTCATACCCCCCTGGAACTGAAATTTCCATTTTATAGTAAGCATGTTTTTAATATTATAAGTTATATATATACATACATACACACACACTATATATATATAATTTATAATATATGATAATATATATGATATATAAATATATAACAGGTATATCTATAGCTATACCTGTATATATATATATCTATAAATTTTATATAATTAAATTTATATAATTTCAGAATTCTTTTCGAACAGGTTCAAGATCTTTTTTTTTTTTTTTTTTAGATGGTAGATGCAACAGTTTCAAGATCTTAAAGATCGTGACTATTGCAAATAGGGCTCCTGGAATGAGTATTTCTATATGAAGTCTATACAGTAAGTTGCTAATCCCTTCCCTTCAGTGTTGTTTTTCTGATGATACCCACCCTGATCTGAACATAGTTTAAGCATCTATTTGATGAATCTATCTCAGTGTTAAAATAAGCCAAGCGCTAGCCAATATTGATGAAAGAAAACACACTAGGTGTAGATTTTCTTTTTTCACTGTATTGTAGTTTTGTGAAATATTCCTGGTCAGCTCCCCTTCCCCTCCCTGCAACCCGCACAGTCATAATTTCTCTGCCTCTCTGGAGCAAGGTCATGTAGGCAAAGTTCCCTGAGGTTATTCTGATCAGTACAGCAAATGGTGGTTACATCAAAAGGGCTTCTTGGAAAGGGAATTCTGAGCACTGAGCACAGCACAAGAGAGGAATTTCCTTGACTCACAAAGACTGGGTGGGCCGTGTCAGTGATAATAGGTCCAGGAAAGCAGTCGCTGTTAGGTGGGCATGGGACATTTCTGTCACTGCAGCTTATGAAGACAGGGTTGTTTTCCTTCTTTGCATTTCACATTTTGCACGTTTAATGTTTCAGCCTTCTGCCCATGCTGTTCCATTATCATCGTCATCAGGACTTTTGCCAAGCCTCCTCCCGCTGACCACTGAGAGTATTTATGATGCACCCATTTTTTTTTCATCTAGGCATACCACAGTGGGCTGGAGCTCAGGGTTTTCCCTACCGGCTGGCCTCCCACCACACAGCAACAAAGCCATGAAGCAACTGTTAGAAATGAATACAGTTCAGTCTCTGGAAGATTTGGATAGATAAAAATTGGGAGTTCAGAGGATGAGTCCTGGAATACAAAGGTGAGACCAAGGGTGTGGTAAAAAAAAAAAGTGAGTACTGTGCCCCAGTCCTACCCAACTAAGAAAGCCCTGCAGGAGCGTCCTCCTCTGAGAAGCTCACTCTTGGAACTTGGTCCATCGAACCACAATTTTTCTGCCCTCTTGCATTCTCTACTTTCTGTGCATATCTTATTTGCCACTTCTATATTTCCTCCTCTTGGAGCTCATTAAGAGACATGTCTCATGACCTTTGAATCACACTTCATACTGACCTAGCCTGATGCATGGGAGCATTCAATAAACATCAGCTGAATGAGAAAGAATATCATCGTCATCTGCCAAGAAAAATGTGTTGAGCATCCAGGCCTGTTTAAGGCATTGGGATTATAACAGTGAGCAAGACGGCCATGAGCCCTGCCCTCAGGGAGCTCATGATCACCATGGAGAAGGAAGCCCAAGAACCCAGCAGGCAATCACTGTGACATGATGGATACTTTGAGGTGATAAAATGAGTGTGGAAAAGAAGAAAAGTCATGCAGAAAGCCCTGTCAAGTCTCTTAAGAGTCAATATTAAATTTCCTTTCTCCATTTGGAGCAAGAATGGCCAACGCAAATGATTGCAGGAGCCAGGTAGATGAGATGAATAAAACAACAGAGACGAGTGGGGGCTGGAGTGACCTGGAGGGTCCACACTCTAGCTCTAGGGAGCAGGTGCCGCCCAGCTCCAGCCAACTGGGCTCATGCAGGCCTGAATGCTAGCCCAGTGTTGCCACGTCTAATTTTTTCCTAGGAAGCAAGCAATTTTGATTTGTACGTGAAATCTGATTTCCAAACGTTGACAACTAATTTTCTGTTTCGGTGGCTCAGATCTGGCCTGCGAGCCACCCGTTTTCCATCTCTGATTCAGGGCTTCTATGGAAGGGGGTGCCCCTTAGCAAGAGCCTGGGTGCCAAGACTCCCCTGCTGGAGTCCCAGAGTCCATAATCTCTCTATCCCTCAGCCCCTCTCCTCCTTCCACCCCCCTTTCACACCCTATTCCAGGAAATGTCAAGGGCTCTCAGTTGAGACTGCTTGGAGAAGAGTTGACACCTATGGCTCGTGAGAAAATGGGTTAACCTTTGAGAAAAGTCAGAGGTACAGGGCCCCTGGGAGGTGGCGATATGAGTGGGGAACTCTCTCGAGTCTTGCATCACGGGCAATACTCTCCTTTTAAAAGCATTAACCAAGGTCAGATTAACAAGTCAACACTGAAACTGTATCCAAACAAGACTCCCTAATTGGGGGGAGAGAGCAGAGAAGGGGCCAGAGGAAAGAGTCCAGAGGACAAGACCGACTCCAGAGCTATCCCCCCTCCATCCCCTGGCAGGCTTGGGGCATATTTGATAAGGTGAAGGGAAATTGCAAAATTAGAATTGGCAACTTCTACAGAGAGGCCCAGTGCAAGGCCGTGGGCCTGAGACTGGCTGAGGGAGTTGAGGAATTGTGGGGAAAGAGGACTTGGCAGCCTGACTTCCTGTGGCAGTATCCAAGGCTAATTAGTTTGCAGTGTTCTGTGTGTGCCTGAATGGAAATGAGCCCAGTACTGAGAGGCACGGGGGTGAGGAAATCAAAAACACATGCACCAAGGAGGAAAGGGGAAGGGATTGGTGGGAGAGGAAGGTGAGGGGGGAACCTGTCCTTTTGGCTACATTTTCTTTTTTCAGGAGAGGCTCTCATCATTCTGTTTCATGACCAGTAAATCACCATCATGGCCCTGTCCATCACCTCTTCCATCTGCTGCAGAACTCATTAAACATCAAAAGACGGCCTATCAGTTCTGCTTAGTTAGAAGTCTGACTTACTAGAGGTCTGACCAGGGAGGAGTTTGCATGTTTTTAATAATGGCTTAAGGAACTTCTTAACACCCCATCAATTACTTAGTGCCACGAACTCTTCCTGTAATCCAGCGGGCATTTGAAAGTTACTGAACCAATGCAGATCTACCCCCATGGCAATGGCTTTTTGGCGGCCACATTCCAGAAGACAGCAGAGTGTTAGTTAATGTTTGAATGCATAATTCTGTGCCCAGTGCAAAACAAAACAAAACAAAAACAAACGAGTTACCTTGCTGTGGAAGTGCTCCCTGGAATGTGCAACTCAGAATTCTTTTGTCTTCCTATTTCTGACTCACCATTCTCAAAAAGGTAAACGGGGTTCCTCCATGGATGTGCTGTGGAATCAGGTTGCCAGGCACCACAGAGCGACAGGAAATGGTCGAGTTAAGAAGTGGATTAATAAGGAGGGACGATAAAACCACAACCCTGCCCCAGTGCTCGACAGATACTTAAATCAATAAATATTTATTGAGTGTCTACTCTGGGTTAGATCTGAGACATACAAAAATGAATTCAGACATTCTGACTCCCCTTAAAGAGACCGCATGTCACAGACATGCATAAACATTTTGGGTTTTTAAAACAACAACAACAACAACAAAGCCAGGAGAATGAACTTTCCTCCACCAGCACCCTCTAGAAATTCCTCCGGTGTCCAGTGTATGTTGCTGTCACCGTTTGATGCCACTGATCACCTCCATGCCCAGACCTGTGAGGGACACAGGCTGAGGAAAGTCACAGAATCCGCAGAAGAGAAACTTCAAAGAGGTACAAGTCTGGAAACCACATCTTCTCTGAGAGAATACTGGGTGAGGAGCTTGGCCCATCCTCTTGACTCCATTTTATTTTCAACCCGCTTGACGAGGACACAGAAGAAATTTCTAAGCACACATCTGAGCATTAATTCCCTCTCTGAACTGTCTCTCTGGCATGAGGCTATTATGGAAACAAAAATCAAGAGGGTGACTGTCATGCCATTAATTTATTGTTGATGGCATACTTGCATCGTGCCAGGAACTGAGCCATGCTGGTGAAGATCATTAGAACCCAATCCTTCACCTCAGAGAACTCCCCTGCCAGTTGAGAGACAGAGCCCACCACAGCAAGAGAAATGACCAAAGTATAGAGATGATTCTACAGGAAAAGGAGAAGGCACTAAACTCAGACACTAGGGTAGGGAAGCAAAGCTTTCCTAGCAAAGATGTTCTATGAGCTTGGTCTTGACCAATTAGCCAGAGGCAGGAAATGGGAACATTCTAGCACCACAGGGTGGCTGTTTGCAACTATTTGTCTCCTAAAGGTGATTTCATTATCATTGTCTTTCCCAGACAGTGAACGTGTAATTACTATGCCCAGGAAACTGTGTTAAGGTACCATAGATTCAGTGATGATCTCTCTACTTAAATGACACACAATTTAGGTGTGATGAGTGAACGGATAGATAGATAGATAGATAGATAGATAGATAGATAGATAGATGATAGATAGATAGATAGATAGATAGATAGATAGATAGATAGATAGATAGAGATAATGACAATACCTCGTCTGTACTTTTGTTTGGCAGTGCCAGTATTTTTTAAAAAGATATTATCGACTTATTTGAGAGAGAACCTGCACGAAAGAGGGGAGGAAGCAGAGGGAGAGGGAGAAGCAGACTCCCTCCCCACTGAGCAGGGAGCCCGACTCGGTGCGTGATCCCAGGACGCTGGGATCATGACCTGAGCCGAAGGCAGCACCCAACTGCCTGAGCCACCCAGGCGCCACAAGGCAGTGGAGTATTAAGGGGCTTCAGACAGTGCCTCATTTTACCCTCACTTTCTTGAGAGGGAGGTGGGAAAGACATTACTTAATCCATTTTGAAAATGAAGAGACTCACATGCTAATGAATTTGCAGAGGACCAGGGCACAGGACTGATGACTTGAAGGAAGAGGAAAGGGGAGGTAAAGGAACGGAGAAACAGGCCAGGAGATGGATGAACCAGCCAAGCTGGGATGGGAAGAGAAAGCCATTGTTCTGAGCACCTGGGCCACATGTGCGGGCCACCAGCCTCAGCAGCAAACTCTCTCTTCTGACGGAGGCAATACCTCCCTGGGGGCTTGGAGACATGAGGGAGGGGCCGGGGACACACCATTAACACCCACATTGAGAGTCACAGGGGTGGAAACGCTATAAAGGAGAAATGATCTGGGAGTCTTCCACGACTCGCTTGCCTTTTATGATGTGTTTGAGAATGTCAGCACCATCTCAGAGCGCGGTCAGCACAGTCTAGGGGCCGGGACCATCACTACGACGATTTTTCTGCCGTCCCTTTTCTCCATCCCTAAGTGCCACATTCCACAAAGTTCAAGTCTAGACCCTGCTTAAGTGCCTCATTCTCCAGCAAGCCTTCCTGGACTTCACAAGCTAGGTTAGAAGCCCTTTCTGAACTACCCATGCACACTCACCACTGATTATTGATCCTCCAGACAATGACATCTCTGCTTTCTACATAAAGCATCTAGTTCCTAGAGCCGGTAGGATACTTTTTTTTTTTTTTTAAATCTAAAAATTCTTTAGAAACTGACTAGGTTCCAAAACATTATTTGTGATAGTCTTTTTGATGTGTTACCTTGGCTGGACTACAGTACCCAGTGATTCGATCAAACACTAATCTCAGGGTTGCAGTGAAAGTATTTTCTAAATAGTTCAAGTCTATAGTCAATAGACTTTCAGTAAAGGAGATTATTTTACACAATCTGGGTCAGCCTGATTCAGTCAGTTGAAAGGTGTTAAAAGCAGAGCTGAGGCTTCTCCGAAGAAGAAATTCCACCTGTGGATAGCAGCTTCAGCTCAGCAGCTTGCCTGTGCCCCCCCCCCCCCCCCCCCGACAGCCTGCCCTATGGACTTAGGGCTTGCCCAGCCAGCCCCTGCAATCACATCAGCCGATTCCTTGCAATAAATCTCTTAATATATACGTCCTACTTGTTTTGCTTCTTTGATCGAATCCTGATGGATACACTATAAATTCAAAATGTCTGAAAGAGTTTGCGCTCGCAGTTCCCAATGTATTTCCAGTAAATAAAAAGATGTCAAGGGCGCCGGGGTGGCTCAGTTGGTTCAGCGACTGCCTTCGGCTCAGGTCACGATCCTGGAGTCCCGGGATCGAGTCCCACATCGGGCTCCCTGCTCTGCAGGGAGTCTGCTTCTCCCTCTGACCCTCCCCCCTCTCTTGCTCTCTCTCATTCTCTCTCTCTAATAAATACATAAAATCTTAAAAAAAGAAAGATGTCAAGACTCCCAGCTTTAAATCATTCTTGCTGATACCAGAATGTATCAGCGTTCTGTTTCTCCTTCTTGCTGATACATTGTATCAAGTATCTTTTCCTAACGTGTACCTGTTTGATCTATGTGAAATCCATTGATCTAACCCACTTCCTCAATCATTTCTGCAGGTATGGTGGCAAACAGAACTTCTTGGCAGTTAAGGTTAGATGAGATCGGGCTGCCTTGCCTCCCTGACGTAGCACAGATTTGAACTGGCCTGAAGATTACAGAGCTGCTTGTGACTCACTCTGGAAGTTGAAGTGGCATCATTTTTACCATGTTTAGAAAAACACCCCCAGCCATCTCTAGAATTGAAAACAGTCTAATGGAAACTGGCTTTGGCTGTCCAGCTGATAATGGAAGAAAAAGAAAGCACTCGGGTGGTAGGTGGTAACGATGAGGTACTACCAAGTACTACAATTCTCTAGCTGCACACTATAAAGTTTTCCACTTCATCCGTCTCGGCATCTCTTGCTTATTATTGTCAGTTGCGTAGGCACAACACTTTTCTTAGGCTTCGTGATTCACTCTGGCCTTTGGGATTGCTTTTACTCTCTAAAAATTAACACCATATGGATGTGCAACCTTCCATTTGTTTCTTTTTTTTTCCTTTAAATTTTTTATTGTTATGTTAATCACCATACATTACATCATTAGTTTTTGATGTAGTGTTCCATGATTCATTGTTTCTGCATAACACCCAGTGCTCCAGGCAGAACGTGCCCTCTTTAATACCCATCACCAGGCTAACCCAACTCCCCACCCCCCTCCCCTCTAGAACCCTCAGTTTGTTTTTCAGAGTCCATCCTCTCTCATGGTTCGTCTCCGCCTCCGATTTCCCCCCCCCTTTACTCTTCCCCTCCTGCTATCTTCTTCTTCCTTTTTTTTTCTTAACATATATTGCATTATTTGTTTCAGAAGTACGGATCTGTGATTCAACAGTCTTGGCACAATTCACAGCGCTCACCATAGCACATACCCTCCCCAGTGTCTATCACCCAGCCACTCCATCACTCCCACACTATCCCCACTCCAGCAACCCTCTGTTTGTTTCCTGACATTAAGAATTCCTCATATCAGTGAGGTCATATGATACCTGTCTTTCTCTGATTGACTTATTTCACTCAGCATAATACCCTCCAGTTCCATCCACGTCATTGCAAATGGCAAGATCGCATTCCTTTTGATGGCTGCATAATATTCCATTGTATATACATACCACTTCTTCTTTATCCATCCATCTGTCAATGGACATCTTGGCTTTTTCCACAGTTTGGCTATTGTGGACATTGCTGCTATAAACATCGGGGTGCACGTACCCCTTCGGATCCCTATATTTGTATCTTTGGGGTAAATACCCAGTAGTGCAATTGCTGGATCGTATGGTAGCTCTATTTTCAACTGTTTGAGGAACCTCCATACTGTTTTCCAGAGGGGTTGCACCAGCTCGCATTCCCACCAACAGTGTAGGAGGGTTCCCCTTTCTCCACATCCCTGCCGACATCTGTCGTTTCCTGACTTGCTAATTTTACCCATTCTGACGGGTGTGAGGTGGTATCTCATTGAGGTTTTGATTTGGATTTCCCTGATGCCGAGTGATGTTGAGCATTTTTTCATGTGTCTGCTGGCCATTTGGATATCTTCTTTGGAAAAATGTCTGCTCATGTCTTCTGCCCATTTCTTGATTGGATCATTTGTTCTTTGGGTGTTGAGTTTGATAAGTTCTTTAGAGATTTTGGATACTAGCCCTTTATCTGATATGTCATTTGCAAATATCTTCTCCCATTCTGACGGTTGTCTTTTGGTTTTGTTGACTGTTTCTTTTGCTGTGCAAAAGCTTTTTATCTTGATGAAGTCCCAATAGTTCATATTTGCCCTTGCTTCCCTTGCCTTTGGTGATGTTTCTAGGAAGAAGTTGCTGCGGCTGAGGTCGAAGAGGTTGCTACCTGTGTTCTCCTTTAGGATGTTGATGGACTCCTGTCTCACATTGAGGTCTTTCAACCATTTTGAGTCTATTTTTGTGTGTGGTGTAAGGAAATGGTCCAGTTTCATTCTTCTGCATGTGGCTGTCCAATTTTCCCAACACCATTTGTTGAAGAGACTATCTTTTTTCCATTGGGCATTCTTTCCTGTTTTGTCAAAGATGAGTTGACCATAGAGTTGAGGGTCCATTTCTGGGCTCTCTGTTCTGTTCCCTTGATCTACGTGTCTGTTTTTGTGCCAGTACCATACTGTCTTGATGATGACAGCTTTGTAATAGAGCTGGAAGTCCGGAATTGTGATGCCGCCAGCTTTGCTTTTCTTTTTCAACATTCCTCTGGCTATTCGGGGTCTTTTCTGATTCCATACAAATTTTAGGATTATTTGTTCCATTTCTTTGAAAAAAGTGGATGGTATTTTGATGGGGATTGCATTGAATGTGTAGATTGCTCTAGGTAGCATTGACATCTTCACAATAATTGTTCTTCCAATCCATGAGCATGGAACGTTTGTCCATTTCTTTGTGTCTTCCTCAATTTCTTTCCTGAGTATTTTATAGTTTTCTGAGTACAGATCCTTTGCCTCTTTGGTTAGATTTATTCCTAGGTATCTTATGGTTTTGGGTGCAATTGTAAATGGGATGGACTCCTTAATTTTTCTCTCTTCTGTCTTGTTGTTGGTGTATAGGAATGCCACTGATTTCTGTGCATTGATTTTATATCCTGCCACTTTACTGAATTCCTGTATGAGTTCTAGCAGTTTTGGGGTGGAGTCTTTTGGGTTTTCCACATAAAGTATCATATCATCTGCAAACAGTGAGAGTTTGACTTCTTCTTTGCCGATGTGGATGCCTTTGACTTGTTTTTGTTGTCTGATTGCTGTGGCTAGACTTCTAATACTATGTTGAATAGCAGTGGTGATAGTGGACATCCCTGCTGCTTTCAGTTTTACCCCATTGAGAATGATATTCGCTGTAGGTTTTTTATACATGGCTTTTATGATATTGAGGCATGTACCCTCTATCCCTATACTCTGAAGAGTTTTGATCAAGAAAGGATGCTGTACTTTGTCAAATGCTTTTTCTGCATCTATTGAGAGGATCATAGGATTCTTGTTCTTTCTTTTGTTAATGTATTGTATCATGTTGATTGATTTGCGGATGGATGTTGAATCAATCTTGCGGCCCAGGGATAAATCGCACTTGGTCGTGGTGATTAATCCTTTTAATGTACTGTTGGATCCTATTGGCTAGTATTTTGGTGAGAATTTTTACATCCATGTTCATCAAGGATATTGATCTGTAATTCTCCTTTTTGATGGGGTCTTTGTCTGGTTTGGGGATCAAGGTAATGGTGGCCTCATAAAACGAGTTTGGAAGTTTTCCCCCCATTTCTATTTTTTGGAACAGTTTCAGGAGAATAGGTATTAATTCTTCTTTTAATGTTTGGTAGAATTCCCCTGGGAAGCCATCTAGGTGTGGGCTTTTGTTTGTTGGGAGATTTTTGATGACTGCTTCAATTTCCTTAGTGTTTATAGGTCTGTTCAGGGTTTCTATTTCTTCCTGGTTCAGTTTTGGTAGTTGATACATCTCTAGGAATGCATCCATTTCTTCCAGGTTATCTAATTTGCTGGCATAGAGTTGCTCATAATATGTTCTTATAATTGTTTGTATTTCTTTGGTGTTGGTTGTGATCTCTCCACTTTCATTCATGATTTTGTTGATTTGGGTCATTTCTCTTTTCTTTTTGATCAGTCTGGCCAGGGGTTTATCAATCTTGTTAATTCTTTCAAAGAACCAGCTCCTAGTTTCGTTGATCTGTTCTACTGTTCTTTTGGTTTCTATTTCATTGATTTCTGCTCCGATCTTTATTATTTCTCTTCTACTTCTGGGTTTAGTCTTTATTTGCTGTTCTTTCTCTAGCTCCTTTAGGTGAAGGGTTAGGTTGTGTATTTGAGACCTTTCTTGTTTCTTGAGAACGGCTTGTATTGCTATATACTTTCCTCTTAGGACCGCCTTTGCTGCATCCCAAAGATTTTGAACTGTTGTGTTTTCATTTTCATTTGTTTCCATGAATATTTTTAATTCTTCTTTAATTTCCTGGTTGACCCATTCATTCTTTGGTAAGATGCTCTTTAGCCTCCATGGATTTGAGTTCTTTCCGACTTTCCTCTTCTGATTGAGTTCTAGTTTCAAAGCACTGTGGTCTGAAAATATGCAGGGAATAATCCCAATCTTTTGGTACCATTTGAGACCTGATTTGTGACCTAGGATGTGATCTATTCTGGAGAATGTTCCATGGGCACTAGAGAAGAATATGTATTCTGTTGCTTTGGGATGGAATGTTCTGAATATGTCTGTGAAGTCCATTTGGTCCAGTGTGTCATTTAAAGTCTTAATTTCCTTGTTGATCTTTTGCTTAGATGATCTGTCCATTTCAGTGAGGGGGGTGTTAACGTCCCCCACTATTATTGTATTGTTGTCAATGTGTTTCTTTGCTTTTGTTATTAATTGCCTTATATAATTGGCTGCTCCCATGTTAGAGGCATAGATATTTACAATTGTTAGATCCTCTTGTTGGATAGACCCTTTAAGTAGGATATAGTGTCCTTCCTCATCTCTTATTACAGTCTTTGGTTTAAAATCTAATTTGTCTGATATAAGGATTGCCACCCCAGCTTTCTTTTGGTGTCCATTAGCATGGTAAATGGTTTTCCATTCCCTCACTTTCAATCTGGGGGTGTCTTTGTGTCTAAAATGAGGCTCTTGCAGACAGCATATTGATGGGTCTTGTTTTTTAATCCAGTGTGATAGCTTGTGTCTTTTGTTTGGGGCATTTAGCCCATTTACATTCAGGGTAACTATTGAAAGATATGAATTTAGTGCCATTCTGTGGCCTGTAAGGTGACTGTTACTGTATATTTCTGTGTTTCTTTCTGGCCTATGCTGCTTTTAGGCTCTCTCTTTGCTTAGAGGACCCCTTTCAATATTTCTTGGAGGGCTGGTTTTGTGTTTGCAAATTCCTTTAGTTTTTGTTTGTCCTGGAAGCTTTTGATCTCTCCTTCTATTTTCAATGACAGCCTAGCTGGATATAGTATTCTTGGCTGCATATTTTCCTCGTTTAGTGCTCTGAATATATCATGCCAGTCCTTTCTGGTCTGCCAAGTCTCTGTGGATAGGTCTGTTGCCAATCTAATGTTTCTACCATTATAGGTTACATATCTCTTCTCCCGAGCTGCTTTCAGGATTTTCTCTTTGTCTCTGAGACTCGTAAGTTTTACTATTAGATGTTGGGGTGTTGACCTGTTTTTATTGATTCTGAGAGGGGTTCTCTGTGCCTCCTGGACTTTGATGCCTGTTTCCTTCCCCACATATAACAGAGAACTTCTCTAAAAGACAGTTAAAAAAATTAACTTTGATGAACTAATGAATCATGGTAAAAAAAAGCCATGAATTCTATGTGCAGTATTCCCCTAGCGCTGGAGTTCTCCCGTTCTCCTTGATCGGTAAACTTGGTCTTGGCTTGCTGGCTGTTCGTGCTGATCTTCTGGGGGAGGGGCCTGTTGCTGTGGTTTCCAAATGTCTTTGCCGGAGGCTGAATTGCCCCGCCCTTGTCGGTCCGGGCTAAGCAAGCTGCTCGGGTTTGATCTCAGGAGCTTTTGTTCCCTGTAAGCTCTCCGTACAGCCTTGGAGGACCAGGGCAAAAATGGTGGCCTTCCAATCTCTGCCCCGAAGGAGCTGAGAACTTGCAGCCCCACTCCTCAGTGCGCCCCCAGAGAAAAGCAGTCAGTCACTCCCATCTCCCCGGTCTCCGGCCGCACTCCGTGCTCACCCGGCCTGTGACCGAGCGTTTCTATCTCTGGCACCTGACCCCATGTGGAGTCTCCAAACCCAGCAGATCCCTGAGATGCACTCCCACGCCACTCCTCCCGGGGGAGGGAGGGGAGTCTCCCCGGATCTGCCGCTTGTTGGGTCCCTGCTGGAGAAGCAGTGGCCCGACTGTGTCGCCGATCACAGTTTATGGCAACCCCGAGCTGAGAGCCCGCGTCTTGGCTCAGTCTCTGCAGCCGGCTTCCCCGCTCCGATACCTGGGAGCTCTGCTGCACTCAGGCACCCCCGGTCTTTCTGTGACCCTGAGGGTCCTGAGACCACACTGTCCTGCGAGGGTTCCACCTCCCGCTTAGGACTGGAGCGACGTCCCTCAGCGGAGCCGACTTCTGAAAGGTCCGATTTTGTGCTCCGCGGCTCTAGCACTTGCCAGCAGCGGCCGACGGAGGCCCCCTCCCCCACTGTCTATCCTCCTGAATATCGCCCCGGATTCACTTCTCCGCACGTCCTACCTTCCAGAAAGTGGTCGTTTTTCTGTTCAGAGTTGCTGCTATTCTTTTCTTCGATCTCCTGTTGAGTTCGTAGGTGTTCAGAATGGTTTGGTCCCTATCCAGCTGAATTCCTGAGACCAGACGAAATCCAGGTCTCCTACTCCTCCACCATCTTGCTCCGCCACTCCCCTTCCATTTGTTTCTTTACCACCTTCTGTTTTTTAAAATTATCTCTACTTTCATTTTGTCATAACTATGCTCCTTTTTTCAGCAGTATTTTAATATTCTTGCTGCTTTTGCACTTCTAAGGTATGTGAAGTCAAAAGTGTTTGTGAAACATCTCAAAATCATGCACAAATGCAGCAGCTATACTGTTACAAAAGAAATGGGTGACAGAGACCTAAATGGCAGGGCATTGGCCAATGGCACCATCTGTTGGTTGTGGGTAGAGTTGGCTTCTGTTCAGCTCTGTTCTCCATAAAGCATTTCTCTAGTGACAGATCCTAGTAGGGGGAACCTCTATTATGACTCCACCTCTCCTAAAAGTACCTGATTTCTGTGCATGTTAAATCCTTTAATGATAAGGGCCACTTTGGTCACCAAGTGATGAGATCTGGGCCTTCTGGGGGGACAGGGAAGCCCACATAAGGGCAATCTGTGTGGACCCTGACAGCCCCCCTACCAGTGCTGAGGCTGTTTCCAAGTGACCTCATGGCTGTGAGGGTGGGGACCATGAGTTCTCTTCTCTGGCTGCACAGCAGAAGAACTTGTGGGGTGAGGCCCAGGCTTTGATATTTTTTTAAAGATCCCCCTGTCGATTTGGGGGTCCAGCCCAGGGCTGGAAACCACTTACCTAAAGTAATAAGAGAAAGACATGGAAGAGTCAAGGTCTCCGCCTTCCCCGCCCAGCATCCATCTCTTCAGCCACAGGGACATTTAGCAAATCTATTCCCAGGAGACATTAGAGACAAACACATTTCCTGATTTGCCCAAGGTTAATCAGCGCATTCGTGGCAGGCTCAGGTCTAGATCTTGGCGCTTGGGGTCCTCAGCCATAAGAGCTGCAAGTTGGAAGCCATCAGGTCCCCGTGCCTCCTATGCATTTTGAGATTTTAATGTAAGTCACTGACAGATTGCTGCCCTGCCCCTGCCCAGGACCCTTTGGCCATGACCCTGGCCAGATTAGAAGGCAGCTAGTCCTCCAGGTGAGAGGTGAGAAAAAGCCAATCCTGCCCCTCTGTGGAAAACTCAATCTTAGAGTTCTGTTATGGTCTGAATGTCTGTGTGCCACACCTGCCCCCCAAATTCCAACCCTCAAAGATGATTAGTGTTAGGAGACTGTGCCTTTGGAAGATGCTTAAGTGATGAGGGTGCAGTCCTCAGGAATGCGAATGGTGCTTTTATAAAAGAGACCCCATGGAGATCCTTAGCCCCTTCCACCACGTGAGGGCACAGAAAGAGGCACAGGCTATGAACCTCACACCAGATCCTGGCCATGCTCACGCCCTGATCTTGAACCTCCAGCCTCCAGAACTGTAAGAAATAAATTTCTGTTGTTTGTAAGAGTTTCCAGTGGGTCTTAACCTATCATAGTGATGCCATGGCCTAGCAATGCCTGGGGGCACTCACCTCGGCTCCTACTACCAGTGGGGAGCCCCCACAGGCATTTCCCTGACTGGAGCCCATGCTGTGTGTGGCTGAACCAGCACTTGTGGTTTTCATTATGATGGCAAGGTGCATCTCAGCCACAACCATTAGTGAATCTTGAAAAAGCAAGGTTCATTACTCACAAGCCCTGGGCCTGGGGACACACAGCGAGCTTGTGGGGTGTCTGGAGGGGGGGAAGGGGCAGGGGGAGAGGACGTGGCACTCTGCCTTTGTTGGGGTCGAGCGTGGGGTGCCTAGGTTCACTTTTTTTTAAAAATTTTATTATGTTATGTTAGTCACCATACAATACATCATTAATTTTTGATGTGGTGATCCACGATCCATTGTTTTCATATAACACCCAGTGCTCCATGCAGTACATGCCCTCCTTAATACCCATCACCGGGCTAACCCATCCCCCCTCCCCTCTCCCCTCTAAAACCCTGTTTGTGTCTCAGAGTCCATAGTCTCTCATGGTTCATCTCTCCCTCCAATTTCCCCCTCTTCATTTTTCCCTTCCTTCCCCTAATGTCCTCCATGCTATTCCTTATGTTCCACAAATAAGTGAAACCATGTGATAATTGACTTTCTCTGCTTGACTTATTTCACTTAGCATACTCTCCTCCAGTCTCATCCATGTTGATGTAAACGTTGGGTATTCATCCTTTCTGATGGCTGAGTAATATTCCATTGTATATATGGACCACATCTTCTTTATCCATTCATCTGTTGAAGGGCATCTCGGCTCTTTCCGCAGTTTGGCTATTGCGGACATTGCTGCTATGAACATTGGGGTGCATATGGCCCTTCTTTTCACAACATCTGTGTCTTTGGGGTAAATACCCAGGAGTGCAATTGCTGGGTCATAGGGTAGCTCTGTTTTTAAATTTTTGAGGCACCTCCACACTGTTTTCCAAAGTGGCTGTACCAACTTGCATTCCCACCAACAGTGTAAGAGGGTTCCCCTTTCTCCACAACCTCTCCAACATTTGTTGTTTCTTGCCCTGTCCATTTTTGCCATTCTAACTGGTGTAAGGTGGTATCTCAATGTGGTTTTGATTTGAATTTCCCTGATGGCTAATGATGATGAACATTTTTTCATGTGTCTGTTAGCCATTTGTATGTCTTCTTCAGAGAAGTGTCTTTTCATGTCTTCTGCCCATTTTTTGACTTGATTATTTGTTTTTTGGGTGTTGAGTTTGAGAAGTTCTTTATAGATCTTGGCTACCAGCCCTTTATCTGTAGTGTCATTTGCAAATATCTTCTCCCATTCTGTGGGTTGCCTCTTTGTTTTGTTGACTGTTTCCTTTGCTGTGCAGAAGATTTTTATCTTGATGAAGTCCCAAAAGTTCATTTTTGCTTTTGTTTCACTAGCTTTTGGAGATGTATCTTGAAAGAAGTTGCTGTGGTTCACTTTTTATTGACAAATTTAAAACATAAGAGCAGGAATTAGGCACCAGAAGGGAGAAGCAGGGTCACTGAGTTATCTAGCTTCCCATGGCTTCCTAACCAGGGAACTCTGTGGGTGGGGGCAGCCTAGCTTCTTCTCTAGGGCTTTAACTGCAAGCTGTATCATACAGGTGGCAATATATTTGTTCCAGGTGCATGTCATTGAAACGGATGCCTCGGCCATCAGAAGCTTCATGGAAGGCACTGACAGTACAATAGCGCCCCAGTCGGTGGCATTTTGTTGTAGTAGCCCCAACATGCTAAGACAGGCTTATAAAGGTGCTGAGCTGGACTCTGATGCCCCAGACCCTCCAAGAGCGCCTGTGGAAGCCAGCAGGTGGTTTGGCCTCCCGAAATACCGCAGCCTGAGTTTTGGGGTGCTGGGCCACCCCCACACTCACACTCTTCCAGTAGCTAAAAAGGAAACCTTACAAATTCAACTCAGGAGGAGTGAAACCTTTTAGGCTTAATCAATAGTCTGATGTTAGAATATTTAAATACGGGCTTGATCGCTACCAAACCCAAAGGCATTTAACACAGGGCTCTACATTAAAGGGGGAAAAGAACACTGGAAATCAGGGATGCCTGGGTGGTTTAGTTTAAGCATCTGCTTTTGGCTCGGGTCAAGATCCCAGGGTCCTGGGATGGAGGTCCGCATCGGGTTCTTTGCTCAGCAGGGAGCCTGCTTCTCCCTCTTCCTCTGCATGCCTCTCTGCCTACCTCTCTGCCTACTTGTGATCTCTCTCTCTCTGTCAAATAAATAATAAAATAAAATCTTAAAAAAAAAACACTGGAAATTAACACATGACTTCTGTGAATACAAGAGCTGCCATAGTGCTGAAAACAGTAGGCAAACCATTCCCCATACAAGTCTATTAACATCTGATATACAATCAACAAAATCCCGCATGGTTTTTCCAGGATCTGGTTGCGGCTGCTTCAGCTTCATCATATCCCACAACTCCCCTTCCTTTCTTCTCCGCCCTGCCCGGTACCTTCAACTTGATATGCCAAACAACGGATAGGTCCCCACAATACACTTCACTTTTCACACCTTTGTATTCCCTACATACTATTGCCTCTCATTTAATTGCGCTCCCTCTCCTGCCCACCTGAAGAATTGTAGTTATTCTTTCAAAACTCAACATGATGTGAAGTCCTCCCTACATAGGACAGGGCATGAACAAATATTCAGCAAACAGAGAATGCAAGTTGCTAATAAAGATATACATATGTTCACTCTCGTTTGTAATTTAAGAAAATCAAACTTAACAGTGAAATATGACTGACCCTAAAAATAGCAAAGATTAAAAATGATAACAAAGATGTGGCAAGTAGATACATTTCTGGTGACATTTTTAAAAAGCCACTTGGAAATACATATCAAAAACCTTAAGAATATTATTTACCCAATAATTCCACTTCCCGGAATCAGCTGGAAGAAAATAATTGGAAATTCAGAAAAAAAGTTTTTAATTACCAGGCTTATTTCAGACTTAATAATGATCACTCAAAATTAAACAGTCTAACGAACCATGAAAGACCATAGACTCTGAAAAACAAACTGAGGGTTCTAGAGGGGAGGGGGGTGTAGGCTCGTGATGGGTATTAAAGAGGGCATGTTCTGCATGGAGCACTGGGTGTTATATGCAAACAATGAATCATGGAACACTACATCAAAAACTAATGATGTAATATATGGTGATTAACATAACATAATAAAAAAAATTAAATAGTCTAAGTACCAAATATTAGGACAATGGTTAAGTAAAATCTATTATTAAGATAAAATACTATGCAATTGTTAGAAATAAGGTTTATGGAGATTATAGCAACATATATTAATTGAAATGATTTTAGTTGCAATTCAGAACACCAAACTCAAGTTGCCTTAAACAATAATGAATATATGGGCTCATGAAATAGGGAAGTTCAGAAGTAATGCAGGACTTCAGGCATGGTTGGATCCAGAGGTCTGCAATATCATCTGGTCTCTGTCCTCATTTCTTTTCATTTCTCTCACACCCATCTTCACATGCAGTTAATTCCTCAGCCTGGCTTCCGTGGTAGCCAAACTGGCTGCAGGATTTCAAAGACTCAAATCTGCAAACCACTGCCATTCAGAGGAAGAGAGACTTTCTCTTACCAGTATGCCAAGCAAAATTCCTGAGATTCACTCTGATTAGACCAATTAAAACCACATGCCCACACTCGAACCAATCCTTGGGCCAAGGGATATAATATATTAATTGTTTCAGTCTAGCTCAAGGTTGGCAATTCTTTTTTTTTCCTGCCAAAGGCCAGATAGTAAATATGGTAGGCTTGGGGGCCATGATCTCTGTCACAACTAGAGTTGTCAACTCTGCCCTTGTATCCCAGAAGAAGCAGGTACAGACAATGTGTAGTTGAAGGGCAGGGACGTATGTGTCCCAGGCTGAGCGCCAGATTTGGATCGTGGATTATAGTTTGCTGAACCCTGATCTAACATGTGTGAATTCTACCCGAGACATGAGAAGTGAAGTCAGCCCCCTGAAACCACAAAGATCCTCAAACAGAAACAGAGAAACTGGAAAAAGGAATGTGAAAAATTGGTGTCAGAGGAATACAAGCAGTTGGTTGTATATTGGCATATGCAACCAATCAGTCCACACGGGGGGACATGTTTGCCAATTTCCCCCAAATCGTCTATCAAATTCTTCAAGATTTTGTTGGTAATTATTTTTATTGTGGCCAAGTCTGCACAACAGAAAATTTATCATTTTCACCATTTCGAAGTGTACAATTTTAAGCAAATTCACAATGTTGTACATCTTGATTTCCAAAATGTTTTCATCATCCCAGACAGAAGCTTTGTAGCCATTAAACAGTATTCTGCATTCCGAATCCCCAACCCCCAGACCCTGGGGACCTCTTTTATACTTTGTCTCTCTGAATTTGCCAATTCTAGTTACCTCATTAAAGTAGAACCATACCATATTTGTCCTTTTGTGGCTGGCTCATTTCACTTAGTGTAATGTTTTCAAAGTTCAATCCATGTTGTAACATGGATCAGAACTTCGTTCCTTTTATGGCCAAATAATATTCCATTGTTTATCCATTCATGTGTTGATGGATATTCGGGTTGTTTCTAAATTTGGGCTATTGTAACCCATGCTGCTATAAACACTGGTGTGAACATTTTCAAGTTATAAAGCCACACACAAGGATTTGTTCCATAATCAAATAAGGCATAAATATCATCCTACATAACACCTCTCTTAGGACGTCATGATACATGTTAGTATATTAAAGACTCCATGAAATCTGTAGTTTAAAAAAAAAGCACCAACAACACTAACTGTATTAAACTAAGAGTATTCTTACCTGACTTGACCACGGACTCATTATTTTAAAAATAGAACATTTCTAACCCATGTATTCTATTGAGCATACTTAGGCACAAGCAAGCCTCTAGGTTTTAGAAGAATGTTGGGTACAAATAAAATTGTAGACATACTATAAATTTAGCTAGGCAATACTAAATTTACATAGAGATAAATTAAAAAGACAATGAAGTTCACCCCAGACTTAAAATGTTTGTCTTAAAATAGTTGAATTATGAATAATTTCTGATTTTTTGCACTTGTCTGTATTACTTATTTTCTAAAAGGATCATGTATTACCTCAAATCAAAAAAAAATTCTGAGGGCACCTGGGTGGCTCAGATGGTTAAGTGTCTGCCTTCGGCTCAGGTCATGATCCCAGGGTCCTGGGATCGAATCCCGCATCGGGCTCCTTGCTCAGCAGGGAGTCTGCTTCTCCCTCTCCCTCTGCCTCTCCCCCTGCTTCTTCTCTCTCTGTCTCTCCCGCAAATGAATAAATAAAAATCTTTAATAAAAAAAATTTAAAAAAAATTCTGAGCTCAAAAAATATGTAGTCATCATTCTGTTACTACAATATATA
This sequence comes from Callorhinus ursinus, assembly GCF_003265705.2. Classification (NCBI taxonomy): domain Eukaryota; kingdom Metazoa; phylum Chordata; class Mammalia; order Carnivora; family Otariidae; genus Callorhinus; species Callorhinus ursinus. The sequence goes on from NW_027397071.1 coordinate 883,139, forward strand.
GGCAAAGTGAAGAAAAGGGATGGAATCGCTCAGGGAGAAAAAGGCAAAAGAAGCATATTGTCTACACTGAACATACTCATTTCTACTTTCCATACCTTGCTTTATCTCTGCACCCTGCACAAGTGTGTTGTCTTTAGTGATTATTTATCCTGCTAAAAGAATGCTGTATGCTCAGACCAGGCCTCTCCATGACTGCACCAGGGATGAAAGCTGCTCCCTAGAAGAACAAATTAGAGCTAAAACTTGAGACTGAGAAGTCTCAAGGGGAGACTGAGAAGAACATACTAGTCCCCGCAGGGAAAAGGGCAGCGGGGTATCGTCCCTTACCATTTTCAGATTCCATGGCTCTAAAAATTAGGCCTAAGAAGCAGTGATTATGGCCTCTTCCATCCAACATTTTCTTCTCCTCACTTCACTATAGTTGGCCTCCACTTTCCTTTTAGAGACAGGGCGACCCAGGCTGGCTTTTGCAGCTTGGAACGACAAGGCAGCTTTCTACAGTCTCAACGAAGACCACGGATGACTCTAGGCCACGGAAGCCTGCAAGCCCAAAATAGGACAGGAGGCTGAACCCAAGTTGTCCTTCTCTTAGAAGCTTTCTGGGAATTCCAGTAAGGGCTTTTTTTCATGAGATTTTAAAATTTAAAGGTGAGAGATGTTTTAATATGTGGTCCAACTTGGGAGACACAGAGCTGCCCTTAGTGGAAGAAATTACTACATCGATAAATCTATCTACCAAACATTTCTGTGCCAGTAGGTTACACCCTGCATTTATTGATTGGCCATCTCCTGACACATTCCTTCAGGCTTTTGTGATCTTTAGTATCTTAGGTTGGAGGGACCTAGGATTGGACCCAGCTCAGCATTTGCTCAAACCAGGAAAATAACCCCCCAGCTGTTAAGTGGCTCTGGGCAAGTATCTTAATCTTCCTGAACCTGGGTCTTTTTCTGCAAGAAATGCAATTGTTGGGATAATAAAATGAGAGTAGGAGAAAGGGCTTTGTAAATTGTAATGTGCTGCAGAGAGTTGAGAAGTTACCCTGAGAGGTGTTCTCACTCTCTGAACAGTGACCAGGCAGGATCCCTCATGTTCAACAGAGTATGCTCGCCCCACCCCCATTCAGGCTGCCCCATTGCCTGAATGCCTTCCCCTCCTCCCTTCCTGCCCAAATTCCATCATTACTCACCACCCCAATCAATTTCCGCCTAGCTCAAGAAAACACTTTCTGACCAACCTGGTTGTCAGTGATCTCTCTCTTTTCTAAATTTCTCTAGTACTTTGGCAACTGGATGCCAAAGAATGTATCAACCCAGGCAATGTGCCTCGCTTCCTCTTCTTTCATGTCTTTCCACCCTGTCTCCATAATGCAATTGTTAAAAATACACCTTATGTAGATGTAAAACAGACATACAGAAAAGTGCCTGTGCAGCAAAGAGTAACCCACTCAACCGCCACCCAAATCACACATGGACCCATCACCCTGACGAATAACAGGCACTTCACCTGACTTCTAATGCTATAGATTGGTTTTAACATTTTTTTTGCATTTGCTATAATGTATATATTCTCTGGTATCTGGCTTCTTTTGTTCCACCTTGTGTCCTAATAATCATCCAAGTTGGGGCGCCTGAGTGGCTTGGTTGGTTAAGCGTTTGCCTTTGGCTGAGGTTATGATCCTGGGGTCCTGGGTTGGGCTCCCTGCTCAGGGGGAGCCTGCTTCTCCCTTTCCCTCTACCCCTTCCCCCACCCCGCTCGTGCTCTCTCTCTCTCTGTCTCTTTCCCTTAAATAATTTTTTAAAAATCTCAAAAAAAAAATCATCCATGCTCTTGTATGTGCCAGTAGGTTCTTTGTGGTCCTTGCTGTATTTTTCCTGTTGCATGGATATACTCCAATTCATTTCTCTGTTCCACTGTTATTTGGGGACGTTGAAGTTGTTTCCTGGTTTGGCTATTTTCATGAGTGTTGCTGGGTGCATTCGGTTATGTGGCTTTTGGTGAACACTTACATGCATTTGTTTGCAGTGTATGTCTAACACTGGGACTGCTGGGCTGTAGGACATACATTTGTTCAACTTGAGGATGTGTCTCGGTTGCTCAGTTTACACTCCCAGTAGCAACACATGTGGGCTCCCGTACTCTGCAAGCTCATCAACACTTGGTATTACCGGTCTTTTATATGTGGCCATATTGTTGGTGTATCATCTACTCCATTGTGGTTTTCATTTGCACTTTCCTGATAAAGAATGAGGTCGAGTCATTTCTCCTATGTTTATTGACCATGCAGACATCTTCTTTTGTGAAGAAAATAATGTCCAGTTTCTACTAGGTTTTCTGACTTTTCCTTATTAGACTGTAGGGAATGTTTATGACACATGTATTGTAAATGTCTTCTCCTACTCTATGGCTTTCCTTTTCATTATTTTCATGGTGTCTTTCGATAAACAAAAGTTAGCAAAATTTTAACATTTTCCTTTATGGATAAAGTTTTTGTGTTTTGCCTAAGAAATCCTTGCTTATTGTAGGATCATGAAAATATTCTTCTATGTTATTTTTTAGAAGCTTTATTGTTTCATATTACACACCTATATTTAAAATCACCTGGAATTGGAGGTGCTTGGGTGGCCCAGTCGGTTAAGCATTTGAGTCATGATCCCAGGGTGCTGCGATGGAGCCCCAAGTCGGGATCCTTGCTCAATGGGGAGTCTGCTTCTCCCTCTCCTGCTCCCCCTGTTGTGCTCTCTCTCTCTGTCAAATAAATAAATAAATGAAATCTAAAAAAAAAAAATCACCTGGAATTGTTTTTTTTAAATAATGTGTGAGATAAGGGTCAAAATTCAGGGTTTTTTTCATACAGATATCCAATTGACTGTAACATTGATTAAAATGAGCATTGTTTTCCCTCTGCTCTGCCAGTGGGTGTCCATGTATGTGTGGGTCTGACTCCAAACTCCCTATTCTGTTCTATTTTTTTATTTGTCTATGCCTATGCCACCAACACAATGAATTAATTACCATATTTTTATAATAATTCTTACATATGGTAGAATAGGTGTTCCAACTTTTCTTAAAGATTCTCTTAGCTATTCCTATCCCTCTACATTTCCATATAAAATTCTCTGTAAATTTTTTCTACTCCTAGCAAGAAAATCTGTTGGAATTTCAGTTGAGATTGCACTGAATCTTAAATGAATCTGGGGGAGAACTGACAGCTTCAGAATATTGAGTCTTCTCAAATGTGAATCTGTTTGTTTTAGCTCTTCTTTAATTTCTCTCAGTTACTGTTTCGTAGTTTTCAATGTAATGTAATACACATTTTTAATTATATTTATTCCTAGGTATTTATTCGATTGTGAGTGTTTTCTTTAAATTTCATTTTCTATTTATTCATTGCTGCTATACACACACTTAATTTTTGTTTATTGACTTTGAATCCAGTAAGTTTCCTGAATTAACTTCTTAACTCTAAAAGTTTACCTATAAATTTCTTTGAATTTTCTAGATACACAGTTATGTTCTCTGAAAATAATAAATTTACTTCTTTCTTCCCAATACTTATATGTTTTATTTCTTTTCCTTTCCTGTTGCACCACTGCAACATTAGAACTCTAATAATATGATAATCAGAAATGATGAGAGTAGGGTTCTTTGTCTTATTTTCAGTCTTGGGGTAATAAAATATTTCACTATTTAATATGATACTGTTGTAGATTTTTGATAGATGTCCTTTATCAGGTTAAGGACATTCCTGTTCCTTTCTATTCCTGGTTTTCAAGGAGATATGTTGATTTTCTTTTTGCTTTGTTTTATTTATTTTTAATCATGAATGGGTTTAAATTTTACCAAATGTTTTGTATACATCCACTGAATACATAGGATATCATCCCTGTCCTTTATTATGTTAACAAAGTAAATTCAAGTTTCATTCATTTTTTGTTTATATCAATACGGACTGGAATTGTGTATCTTTGTCAGATTTTAGTATAAGGGTTATGTTGTTCTCATAAAAATAAGTTGGGAAGTGATCCTACCAAATTTATGGGTATAATTTCTTCCTTTAGTGTTTCATAGAAATCACCATTGAAACCATCTGGGCCTGGAGTTTTGTGGGAAGATTTTTTTTTTTAACTAACAAGTTCAATTTCTTTAATAGATATAGAGCTACTTGGATTTATTATTTTATTTAGTGCCAGGATTGGTAAATTATGCCTTTTAAGGAATTTGTTCATTTTATCCAGTTGTTCATAATACCCTCTTATTATATTTGAATGACTGTAGGCTCTGTAGTGATATCCTTTCTTTCATTTCTGATATTTGTTAATTTGTGTTTACTTTTTTTTTCCACCAGTGGGATCAGGGATTTATACGTTTTGTTATTCTTTCCCAAGACCCACATTTGATCTTTGTTAAATTTCTCTATTATTTGTTTTGTATTTTATGATTTTACCTCTTATTTTCTTCTTCACAGAACTTACTTCAAGTTTAACTTACTCATATTTTTCTAGCTTTTTAGGGTTAAAATAGATCATTGAATTTAAACTCTTCTTCTTTTCTAACATAAGCATTTAATGCTATAAGTTTCCCTCTATTCTGCTAAGTTCAGTTACATATCTCCAATTTTGATATGTTGTATTTTCATCGTTGTTCAAATAAAAATAATTTTAGTCCCACTTGTGATCACTTCTTTGACTTTGGGCTATTTAGAAGTATGCTCTTTAATTTCAGAATATTTGGGCTTTTCTAGACATTTTTAATTTAACACTCTTTTATTAGAGAACATAATCTGTGAGATTTTAGTTTTTCAGAGATCTGCTAAGGCTTGTTTAATGGTCTATTTTTTTGAACAATCCATTTGTACTTGAATATGTATTGTATGGTTGGATGTAGTGTTTATAAATATCAATTAGGTCAAGGTGATTGATAATGTTTCTCAAATCTCTACCTCTGCTAATCTTTTGTCTGGTTGTTCTGTCAATTACTCAGAAAGGAGTGTTAAAATCTTGAACTATGATTGTGGACTTTCTTAGTTCTTTCTTTTGTTTTGCACAGTTTTGCTTCAAGAATTTTGAAGCACTCTCCCGTTAGGTGCATTCACATTTATGTTTTTTTTTTTAAGATTTTATTTATTTACTTATTTGAGAGAGAGAGCGAGAGCATGAGCAGGGGGAAGGGCAGAGGGAGAGGGAGAAGCAGATTCCCCAATGAGCAGGGAGCCCAACATGGGGCCCCATCCCAGAACCCCGGGATTATGACCTGAGCCGAAGGTAGTTGCGTAACTGAGCCACCCAGATGCCCCCACATTTATGATTGTTATGTCTTCCTCAATAATTGACACTTTTATCATTATGAAATGTTCCTCTTTATCTCTGATGACATTCCTTGAGGTACATTTTATATTATATTGATATTAATATAGCCAGTCTAGCTTTCTTAGGCTTAATGTTTGAACAAATATCTTTTTCTTTTTTACTTTGAACCTGAAAGTGGCACTGTAGTTCAGTCATACATGATTTAGAGTGTGTTGCTTAAAAGGTAGCTTTCTCATGAAATCTACATTCCAGTTTTCTAGCCAAAAGGAAAAATAGCAAAAAGATGTTGATTTAAAATCAAATAAAAGTTTTAAAAGGCTAGTTCTGTGAATTTAAATTCTCAAGTTACGATCCATGGTAACCTCATCTGGGAAGTAAACTTTTACTTACACTGAATAAGAGAAAGTTTTCATACTCTTCTCAAGTATCCTTTGTTCATTCCCTTGTCATAACCCATAATTCAGTTATCACAATGCATCCTTAATTCATTATTTGAAACGTATACTTAATTTTCTACACTTAAAATAACCTCATGTTTTCTTTTCCATTCAGCAAATATCAATTTCACCCATTTCTGTTTTCTATCAAGGGGTGAGGTCAAATGGTAAGTATGAGGTTAGATCTATGTCTTATTGGGTCTAATGAAAAAACTGCTTTACTTTGTCACTGAAGACATTGCTCTATTTTCTTTTTTTTAAAGTTGGGTTTACTGAGGAGTAATTTGTGTACAGTAAAATCCACCCTTTTTAGGTGTAATGAATTTTGACAAACTCATACAGTCTGGTAGCCTTCACCACAATCAAGGTATAGAACATTTTCCTCAATCTGAAATTTCCTCATACCCTTTTGTTGTCAAATCCCTCCCAACATTTCCAGCCTGCAAACAACCACTAAGTTGTTTGTCCCTATAAGTTTGCTTTTTCTAGAATGTCATCATGCATTTTGTCATGCAATGTTTTGAGCTGAGGTTTTTTCACTTACCATAATGCATTTGAAATTTATTCATGTTGTTGCATGTATCAATAGTTCATTCTATTTTATTGTTAAGTAATATTCCATTGTATGGACGTACCACCACGTTTTGTTTATTCATTCACTAGTTGATGGACATTTGAATAATTGTCGGTTTTTGGCAATTATGAATAAAGCCAATATAAACATCTATGCATCTGTTTGTGTGTGGACATATGTTCTCATTTCTTTTGGGTAAATATCTAGGAGTGGGATTGATGAATCATACAGTAATTGTGTATTTTGTTTTATAAGAAACTGCCAAACTGTTTTCCAAAGTAGCTGTACAATTTGTATTCACATCAGCAATGTATGAGGATTCCATGTCCTGCATTCTTGCCAGTGGCTTCTCTAATAGGTGGTACCTGATTGCTGTTTAAATTTTCATTTCCTTAATTACTAACATTGTTGAGTACCTTTTCATGTGCTTTTTTGCCATCCATGTATTGTCTTTGATAAAGTGTTATTTGTTTCCTTATTACTGAATTGTGAGGGTCCCTCATATATTTTGGACATGTGTTCTGAAAATATTTTCTCCTAGTCTATGTCTTGTATTTACATTTTCTTCAAAGCATCATTCAAATATGAGTTTTTAATTTTGATGATGTCCAGTTCAATTTTTTCATGTATGGGTTGTGCTTTTTGTATCCTATCTAATAAATCTTATCTACCCCAAGATCACAAAAAATTTTTCTCTTATGTTTTCTTCTAGAATTTTTCAACTGTTAAGTTTTACAGGTCTGTGATCCACTTTCCAGCTAATTTTTGTATACGTTTTAATGTAGGGGTAAAGATACATTTTGTTGCATATGCATATGCCCAACTGTTCCCGCATCATTTGCTGTGAAAATTATCCTTTCACCATTGAATTGCTTTGGCCTATTTCTGCATTCTTCACTGATCTTTGTTTTTCATTTCACTAATGCCCCACTGGCTTGATTAATGTTGTTTCTTAGTAAGTTTTGAAAACACGTAATATGTGTCCTCTAACTTTGGTCTTTTTTTTCAAAATTGCTTCAACTCTTTTAATTCCTTTGATTTTTCTTATAAATTTCAAGATCAGCTTAAGGAGTGCGACAAAAAATGTGCTGGGGTTTTGGTTGGAATTGTATTGATTCTATAGATCAATTTGGAGAAAACTGACAACAATATTGAGTTTCAGTTAATGAACATTACATATCTTTCCATTTATTGTAAGTATTCTGTTTCTCTCACATTACTTTTATGGTTTCAGCATACAAATTTTGCACATATTTTATTAGATTTTTTTCCTAAAGTATTTCAAGTTTCTGTGCTGATTCTATGTAAGCAATCATGTTATCTGTGATTAGAAACAGTTTTGTTTATTTTTTTAATTTATACACTTTATGTCTTTTTCTTGCCTTATTGCACCCACAAGGACTCTTGGTATGATGTTGAATTTCAGTGGTGAGAGTGGGCATATTTACCTTGTTTCTGATATTAATATTACTATTCAGTATTTCACTATTAAGTATGATATTAGTCATAGGATTTTCATAGATGCCCTTTATCAACTTGAAGAAGTTACTTATAATTCCTGGTTTGCTTTGAGTTTTCTTCATGAATGGTTATTGAATTTGGTCAAATGATCTTATTGTACCTAGTGAGATGATCATTTTTTTTCCTTTGTCTGCTGATATGGTAAATTATATCAAGTGATTTTCAAATATTGAGCAATATTGCATTCCAAAGGCAAACCCTACTTGAATGTGATGTATCATCATTTTAAAATGTTGCTGGATTTGATTTGCTAATATTTTATGTAAGTATTTACATCTGTATTCATGAGGAATATTAGTTTGAGTTTTATATTCTTATAATGTCTTTGTGTGGCTTTGGTACCAGGTAATGCTGGCCTCAAAAAATAAGTTGGGAAGTTTCTCCTTCCATTCTGTTTTTTTTTCTTTTTCTTTTATATAATTGGTATGAATCTTCCTTAAATGCAGAATTCACCAGTGAAGCATCTGGCCAGGTTGTTTTTGGGGAAAGTTTTAAACTATGAATTCAAATTTTTAAGTAAATATAGGACTGTGCAGTTTAGCTTGAGTAAGCTTTGCTGATTTGCATCTTTCAAGAATTTGTCCATTTTATATAAATTGGCAAATTTATTGGTGTAAAGGTGTTCATATTTCTTTATTCTTCTTCTTCTTTTTTCTTTTAGAGAGAGAGCGAGCATGGGGGGGAAGGGCAGAGGGAGAGGGAGAGAGAGAATCTTAAGCAGGCTCCACACCCAGCACTGAGCCCAACGCAGGACTCGGTCTCATGACCCTGAAATCATGTCCTGAGCTAAACTCAAGAGTTGGAGGCTTAACCTACTGAGCCACCCACATTCCTTTAATGTTTCCCTTTTTGGGGGTAACAGCGTGAATCTCAGTTCAGCACTTTTCACTTTACTAGGTGGCTTGGTGTCTGCCCTATAGTAAGTGTAGCTCAGGGTCAGTCAGAGATGTGGCAGTGGGGCTCCCCTCTCTTTGTCTCTATCCTTTCAAGGATTCCCCCTTAATTTTCTACTTGTTGTTGCCCCATACTCTGGCTCTTCTACCCAGTGAGACTGTGGGTTTTATGTTGGACTTCTAGCCATTCTGCCTGATGCAGAGTAGAGCCTACATCGGTCTAACCACTATAGAACTCAACAGCACCATTTCCTTCTTCCATGTATAGACTCTCTTCGGGATCTTCCTGCTTTTAATCACTCTCCAGTATCTTAACATAGTGCTTTTTAAAACATATTTTGTTCAGTGTGTGTGCATATGTGTGTGCATGAGTGTGTGTGTGTGTGTGTGCACACACTTCTTAGATTTGAAGGGGAATAAGTTTGAGTCTTCACTTTACTGCAATTTACACATCATGCTTTCAGAAAATGCAGCATAGGAAATGCTCCACTCGAGTGAAACTTAATTTCAGAGAAAGACTTTTGCCCTGAATCCTGCCTCTTTTCCTGCTTTTCCCTTCTGAGCTAAGCTGGGAAACCTAACAATACCTGAGGATCCCTTTGTTCACTTTTCTTGAAGCTGAGAGGAAATGCTACACAATTAGCAACCTGTTTTTCTTCTCCTGGTCTCATCTGGCTTCTTCTACTTTCCAGGCCACCAAAAGGTCCCAGAACCTCACTCATGCTTAGATTTCTAAGCATGTCCTAGATGAAAGAGGGGCTAAGCGACAGGCAAATTGACTACAACAACCATTCACCTGAAGTAAACCATCACCCTACCTTCATAATATCTGTCTATTCTTTCTTCATAAGTAAATAAATAAAATGCTTATTCATGCACCAGACATTTAGATAAGCAAAGGAGGGTTAACGATAACTAAGACGTAGTCCTTGCCCTTTGTTTAGCCATTTAAGCAAAACGTACAGTAGCATGTTGCAAGCTTTGTGCTGGAGGAGTGGAAAGTGTTGGGAGGCACAAAGGAAAGAGAGGTCAATTCCAATTTGGTGGGTGGGTGGGGGGTTCCGGTGCGACTCCACAAGTAAGTGTTGGCAAGGTGCACAGAAATGAACGAGGGAGAACTGGCCATTCGGGTATAGAGATCACAGGCCTGAACCTGTGTGGTATTTTCAGGAAAAGTTCAGGGATGTTGGTACCATTGGAGCATGGGGCATGAGGTGTGATAGGAGAGAAGGTTGAGCAGGAAAGAGTCTTAACATGGAGGGATTCATTGCATAATTAAAGAGTTTGGATTTTATCTTATAGAGTGTACTAAGCCATTAAGGCATCTTAATCAGAGGATAGCAGGATCATATAGTGTTTTAGGAAAATCCTGGGTTCATACTTGTATGTTCTTGGTGCCGGTCAGGATCCCTCAGGGGCTAAGAATTGGGGTCATGAGAGAGGAAACATGGTCTTCAGAACCATCTGGCCTAAAATAAGACTATAGTCATTCATTGTGTACCTCACTGAGCTTCTTTTATGCCAGAGATGGTCTGGGGACCAAACCTGTTTGGACATGGCTTGGGTGAGAAACAGGTTGTCTTTTCCAAAGACGATTTGGATTTCAGGAAGAAAATCACAACATCAGAGTTCCAAGCAAAGCAGCATTATAGACCAGCCAGATTATGCAAAATTTAATGCTGCAAAATAACCACACTTAAGTCTATCTGAGAGCATAACTGGAAAGGGAGTTGAGGCCATAGGTCTCTGGAAATAAAATTGAGAAGCCTTACCAAGTACTGTTACTGTTTGGAAATCAGAAGGAGAAGAACGAAAATGAGTTCTATTTTCTGTCTGAAAGCAGGACTAAGAGGTTCAGGCAAGTTTCTTGGAGCTCTGAAATGAACAAAATATTGGAAATTAGGGAGTTGTGTGTAATGGCCCAGAAGAAATGTCTTTCCACAAGCCTTGCTTTTCTTCTCAGAGTCAGGAGGTACCAGCCAGAACTGGGACAGCTATTGAAACAATGAACTTGGGAAAGGGTCACGCACTGGTTCCCACACTGAAGCCTGTGAATCACTGAACCCTGGGCCAGTCTTAAATATCCTTACTACATGACATTTATAATGTGGCAGTGTCTGCCAAAACCATTTGATCTAAATCAACTATAACATGATAGATAATTACAACTAAGAGTCCCCGCAATGGAGTCTTTTCAGAAGCAACCCCGTCTGTTCTACATTCTGTTGTTCCCTACAGAAATGGTTAGTGTGTGATCCTGGCTCCACCACTTACCAGCTGGAAATGAAGTCTGTTTCTTCAACTGTAAAGTGGAAAATAAAGCCACTTATCAAGGTGGCCATTACTAATGAGCTAATCAAAGTAAGGATTCTTCATGGAGGGTTATTCAGTTGTTAATAATGATATTGACCAATGAGAGTGGATAGTATCTAGAGCCCAACTGTTGAATACAGTAGCCACAAGCCACATGTAGCTATTTGAAATGTGGCTAGTATGAACTGAGATGTGTTGCTAGAGTTGGCACCAAAACAGAACAAAATATCTTAATAATTTTTACATAACTTACATGTAAAATTGCAATATTCGAGGGTTAAATAAAAGATAATAGTATTAGAATTAACCTATATTAATTCTATTTTTCTTTTTACTTATTTTAACGTACCTAATAGAAAATTTAGAAGTCTGTGTGTGGCTTGCACTTGGGGCTTGGATTATATTCCTAATAGGCAGGACTGGTCTAGGATACTTTTCATCCATGAAACAAGTGATAAGGACTATGGGGGCGGGTTTGAGAACCACCTTTCAAAGTAAAGTTGGGATACATGTGAAAAATTTACTTAGGTCATTAATTCATCAATTTTTAAATTTCATTTCACTGACATGCTTTGAGCATTTACTTTGTGCCAAGGACTGGGTACAGCCTAGTCAATGCCCTTTAGGAGCTCACACTGTAACCGTGAATAAGGATGGGAGAGTTTCTCTGCAGCCCACAGCACTCCCTGGGCATCAAGAATAGGTTTGGTTTTGACTCCGTATCATCCAACGAGGGGTCCCCAAATGTATCTTCAAGGTAAGAGAAAACAACATAATACCAGGAAATCTAGCATGGTCTGAAATGCTCTCCTCCTGCTGCAGCCAGGCAGCCTTTGAGTGTCTCAATGGTGCATATGGACCTGAATCGAAGGGTGGGCTTTTGTGGGCTCTGTTAGCGGAGTCTGTCAGAATATAGTGCTTAGGAGGCCAAGGTCATAGGTTTGTTCCCTGCACGGGTCACTTGGCTTTGCTCTGATCCATGCCTCGGACCTGCCCCTGCAAACCCCAGCCAGTTACCCTGTAAATATACGTGAACCACTTGGCAGTTGGGGTGAGAGCATGTGAAGGGAGCAGGGCAAATCTCTTGCCATGGTTGGAACAACCACTGAAAACTTTCTTGACCAACAGTGAGGACTCAGGAGGACACTTTGTTCAGTGGACCCAACTAAAACCACCTTTTCCCTGCATATGTCTGCCTGAAGTCATTGACCAGGGAGGAGCTGGTAGGACGAGACTTCTGGGCACCATAGCTCCTGGACAGAGCAGGACACATGCAGCATTCACTGGGAATTCAGATCTTTTTTCTAAAGACGATGTTGCCAACAAGCACATGGGGCCTCCCCGTCTGACCGACAGAGACTGTTTAGACTTGGAAATATGGACACCTATCTCTTGAGTGACCTGTCTGCTGGTAATATTTACATCCACATTCACACAGGACAGTGGTATGTTTTAATTCCAGGCTGAGATTCAGCCTCATACACCTCACTGAAGCATCGCTGACAGAAGGGCTGGTCTGAGATCTCCAGCTACACAAATAAATACTGGAACAGGGCCTAACAGGAAGACCCTCACTACCCAATTTTTTCCAGATGGCAGTGATGGATGTCTGTATGTTTATGTTTACTTGGTTTCCCAGGTGACCGGTATCCTGGTTTCCACTGGTCATGGCTTGATGAGCTTTTCTTCGAAGATGTGAACTGCCTACCCCCAACAAACTCGCTCTTGGCCCACAGGTCTACACCACAGTCAACATTGTCAAGAGGTCATTGTGTTTTTTGGATGGCTAGTTAACTCTTTCCTTACCACTGCCTCCCTGAACCTCTCCTTGTAAATTTCTAGCACAATAAGATTCCAATCTAAAACCATGCAAAGAAACTACTCAGAATAATGGCCCTTCAAAACTTTCCATGTCTTAATCCTCAGAACCTGTGAGTATGTTCTGTTTCATGGCAAAGCAGAATTAAGGTTACTAATGGAATTAAGGTTACCAATGGAATTAAGGTTGCCAATCACTTGACCCTAAAATGGGGAGACTATCTTGGATTATCCAGGTGAGCAAGATGTGATCAGAAGTTTCCTTAAAAGTGGAAGACAGAGGCAGAAGAGAAGGTCAAAGGGATGCAGTGGGAGGAACACTAGATCTGTCCTTGCCGGAGGAAGGGGTCCACAAACCAAACTGGCATCTTCTAGAAACCAGAAAAGGCAAGGAAAGAATTCGCCCCTAAAACCTCCAGAAAGGAACACAGCCCCAGGGACACCTCGATCTTAGCCCAGTGAGACCCTTGTCAAACTCCTACCCTACAGAACTTTACCCTGTATAAGATAATAAATTTGTATTGTTTTAAGCCACGAAGTTGATGACAATTTGTTGCAGCAGCAATAACAGAAAACTAATCAGACCTAAACAGGGCGAATGCTGGCTTGGCCTCCAAACTCTGCTTGATATAAGAAATACTCCTTTCCTGAGTATGATGGAACCTAACAAAATACCTTCCTCCCGTGGCTGCTAGGGGCTGGTGAACACACATTGCTTTCTATAGGGTTTAGGGAAGGGAAGGATGATGGAACCTTATCACCAAGCCCTTTGATTCCGTGTGAGGAGGGAGAAAGAGCATGGGTTTTGGCTGGGCCAACTTAATGCCTCTGTGACCTTGAGCGAGTCCACCTCACTGTGTTCAGTTTCTTAAGGGGGCCGTTACACCCTCCCAGGGTTGCGGTAAGAAGTAAACAAAATTAGGTGTATAAAGCACCGTCTCAGGGTCTGGGAGCAAGGCAGAAATTCAATCAATCGTGTCCTCTTCTCCCCTCTTTGTAATTATTTCTCAGATCTCTCCCATCTTCTCTGAGCCTGTGTCCCTGGACTGTGTTTAGTTGCGTAATATCTCTTGCCAAGACTGTTTCAATGGCTCCTACAGGGCTGATTGCAGACTTCACTCCTCCTTGACAGCCTCTGGGATTAGCCTTCTAAAACACAGATTCTCTCATGCTGTCAGTCCTCCCGTAGCTCCGGTGGACTGAAAAGTCTGAAGTCGTTTGAATGGCATGCGTGCATTCTTCACGATTTTGTCTCCATTCCTTCCGCTACTGCACCCTCTGCCGGGCTCTTCTTGCCATGCGTTCACTCACTTCTGTGCCTTTGGAGCTTAGTCGCCGTTTTCTAGCTCTGACATGCCAGCCCCCTCTCTCATGTACCTGGCAAGCTCCTTTTATCTTCTAAGGCTTGTTTCAAATGTCACCATTTTTACCAAGCCTTTTCTGATTCCTCCAAGAGTTAAGTGCTGGCTCCAGTGTTTCCATCATACTAGGTACACTAACTTACCAGAGTGCATTTTGGTTATTGGTTTAATACGCCTGCCTCCCTGTCCGTCTTGAGTTCTTTGATGATAGAGAGAGTGCATTTTTGCCTTTGTTCTCAGGGCTTGGAATATTTGCTTTGCATATAACATACACTCAATACTTGTTTTAATGGGTATGAAGGAATTAATGAATGAGCAAATGATATGTGAACAACCACTATCTTTAAAGTTGTTGCCAAGGAATTCAATCTCACCTCTCCTATCCCAGGTTACATGACCCCAGAGTGGCCCATCTATGATGTCTCACACACAGCGGGTCTTCTAACAAAACAGGATCACTGAGCAACTTTGCATTTATTTTGTTCTCTTCTTACTCTCGTTCCCCAAAGAATATTACCCTTAAATTCACAGAAAATGTATTTTTGTGTATCTGGGGGATAATGAAATAGTAAGCCAGGAATTCCAACATATGATTGTAGAAAGATATAAAATGTTTTTGTCTACCAAGTCAACTCCCTCATTTCTGGGAAATGTACACTCTTCCAGGAATTGCTACCCTTGCCCCCTACATCAACTACAACCATGGAATTTGAGTGAAGTCTGCTTGTCACAGTGGAGACAGGACCCACAGTCATCCAATCAGAAGCCTTCTCTGCAATTTTTAAAAACTGAAGCTGGAAAAGTTCTTTTCCCCTTCCAAAAAGCATTATCATACCATCATCATATTATATGTTGGTCATTACCTGATTCCTCTGCCATAAGGTAGAATTTCTGTGTTTATTTAAAGATGTAGCCCCAGCGTTGAGAACTGTGCAAGGTATGGAAGTTTCTCAAAGAATATTTGTTAAATGAATAAACAAGTGTTGGGAATGTTTGGGCTAAGGACTGCTAGTAGCCATGAAACCTGCCATGTCAAAGAAAGCAGGTAAAGAACACATAGAAAAGAGCAAAGTAAGATGGAGGTCCTGAAAGTTCTGATCCCTGAGGTTCTTCGAACTTCTGTAGTTCATGCCTGTCAGTAATTCTCCCTTTTTTGGCTTCTGTTAGTTTAACTAACTGGCAACTATAAAGAGTCCTGACTGATATCAAAGTTGTATTGTAACAAATTGAGCAGGGAGATCCCAGGAAAGTGATTAATGGAGCTTACTTAGGATGGAATATGAAAGCATAGCAGTTGAATTCCTAAGTGTATGAGTAAGGGACATTTGAGGAGGATTCACGCAACCAAACAAAAAATTGCACTTAGTGATTTATTGGGTAAGACTGTAGACTTAACTCACATTTACAAAATCTATTCATAGCCACACCTTCATTAGTGTTCGGTGGCATACCCAAGGACTGTAGTGTAGCCAAATTGACACATCAAACTGACCACCATGCACTCATAGCCAATGTACCCCGGGTTGTTGTAGGGCTCGAGATTGTACTACTGTGCCCGGTGCCCATTGCGGTGGCTCCTGCCACATGTCCAGTATCTGACTAGTGTCACCGTCGAGCGACCCTTGGTCCTGCTGGATTCCCGGCTGATAATCTTGTTTGCAACTTCCACCTTTTGCAGTCCCAGCTCCTGTCATCTCTTCTGAAGTCCCATGACTATCCCTGCTATTACTCCAACTCATGGTGAAACCAACGTATGGGTTCATAGGTTTTAACAGGTCACTCACTTAGAATGCTTTGGTGCGTCTAGAAAAAACTGAAGTCCTAAGACAATAAGTGACTCAGCCTCTACTTAGCCAGCTTTTTTTTTGTCTTTTAATCACCCTGCACTCCAACGATCCTTGTTTTGTTTAGTTTTGTAATTCCCTAAACATATCTTACCTCCATTCCCTTGCAAATACAATTTCCTTTACCCAGAGCATTCTGACCCTTTATCGATCAGCTTCTCATCCTTCCATCCAGCAAGTCTTCCTTGACATTCCCCTTGCCTTACCTGCTTACCACATGCATCACCTACATCCCATGGCACTCACCACCTCCACTCATCAAACCACATAGCGCCCTGTGCTGTGGACTTTTCAACTTATTTTCTTTAAGTATGAGGAATGTAGCCACACAGAAAAAGGTGATGGCAAAATGTACAAAAAGAAAAGTTGAGACGTCTCATACGACCTCCCAAAGGATCTCTCTGCCAAACTCTTAATGCTTTCTTGTTGAACTTGAATTGCTTTTGCATACATCACTATATACATTGTATTTATAAGTAAACTAATATTAAACATGGTGTCCTGTGTCTTACTTTCTTCACTTATATGAGAAAATATTTCCAGCTTAACACATAGACATTTACTGGAATAAATGTGTTGGCCAAATGGTATTCCATTGTGGTAATAAAATATAATTTTATTTAATGAAGCTCATCTTGTCGAATATTTGGGTTATTTTCAGGTTTTTAAGTATTATTTCTCAATCTGAGGCTACTTTTATAAGTAAAGCTCTAGGATAAATTCTTAGAGGAGTGGTTCAAACGACGTTTAAAAATTTTGAAACCTATTGCCAAATTGCAGTCCAAAAAGTTTGCACTAATTTAAATTCCTACCAACAGGATACAAATTTTCTTACTTTGGTATTTTCTTTCCAATATCAAATATTACCTATCTTCTTTCCTCCCTTCTTTCCTTCCTTCCGTCTTTTCTTCTTTCTCTCTCTCTCTCTCTCTCTCTCTCTCTAATTTGGAAAAGCTCTTTGAATTAAGAAAATTAACCCTTTATCTGTGATGTTTATTTTAATTGATTTTTTTTTTACCAATTTATTATTTGTATTTGGACTTTAGCTGTGGAAAAAAAAATTTTTGGCCATATAAATGTTTTAAAGTTCTCAAATGTAACATACTAATTTCCTTTATGGTTTCTTAGTGCACTGTGTGTTGAACGTCTGTTTTCTTGGCAGGAAATCCAGACCTGGGATTCAAAAGGGAAAATTACCTTTCATGCTAAAGGATTATTTTAAGAGTCATGAAGAAGTGAAAATGTATAAGGAATTTTATTACAAAATGCTTCTGTTCGGGATCCTAAGGAGACCCTGTCTCAGCCCCTAAAAGCTGGCAGGGCAAAGAAGGCCAGACAGTCTTAATTGAGGATTTCTTAACTTAATTGAGCTTGGGTTTCAATTCCAGCCTTGGGAAAAGCCGTATCTCACCAACCATCCCCCTTGTCAATGTGCAAATCTCACCCAGTCGGCTTGCCAAGAAGTCTGAGAAGAAAGGTCCCTAACTGTGTTGGAGCCACAGTTTTGATTCATGCTCTATGGTTTGAAAGAAAGTTATGTTCACCTCTGGAATCTTCCCACGTTTTTCTCTGTATCATGAAATAAAAAAGAAATAAAGAACATCCTTAGGTGTAAGGTCAGTGTAAGCTACGAGGGATAGACTGGCTCAAGCGGGCGGCCTTCAGTCCCCCTCCACGTGGTCATCCCTTACAGAATGCATCCCACCTTAGGCAAGTTGCCCCTAAAGCATTGGGGTCTGTAGAAACAACAGCACTGAGACTCAACAGCCCTTCCTGTTGACTTCCTGGTCATCTCATTAAGAACCACGTGTGAAGTGTAGGACAACTTCTTCCCAGATAGCAGGTGTCCCAGGGTGCCATATATGTAGTTTTCCTGAGTTTTCATGTCTCATAGCTTTTTGTGTTTGCAGTTGTTTGGCCTCTTCGCTGGCTGGGTCAATGCTGAGTCAGGATGACAGAGTTAAATGTAGGGCCAGGAGAGGATTAGGTGCTGGAAACAAGTGTGAAGAAAATTCCCAAACCCAGCCCCTGAAGAAAACCCGGGTCATGGAACCAGCCAGAATTGGGCAATAGGTAACCACGAGAGAAGACCCAAGACTGGGGCAGAGGCAGGAGCAGAATCTGTGGTCCCATCCAAGGTCAAAGCCATGAGGAGTTAATAGGGTAATAAGCACAGAAGTCCAAGTGCAGGGACGGTCGCTGACAGCAGGATGGCCTCTCTTAGGATCCTCGGTGCCCTGCCCCACGGGCACGACTCTTCATTTTGAAGGCAAGGGTCATGACCCTCCATTCCAGAAATAGAACAACCGCCCTCAGTGCTGCAGCAGGAGTGACATGCATCTGACAGGGACTCTGCCACCAGAGCGCCACCAGTCCAAGACCCTGGGGTCCTGAAGTGCCCGTGATCAGCTGTGCAGGAGCAATGACTGGGAGATGGCAGGCTTGTGGTTCTCTGGGCTCGGGGCCGCCTGCTTCTGTTCCTTGGCCCTGCTCCTCCCCTCAGCTTTAGCCCTTTAATTATATTTTATTTTTCCTAACTGAAATGTTGGCTTCAGTTTTCCATTTTGATTTTTAATTGCAGTTTTTAAATTACGCAAGTAATGCATGATCGTTGGAAAATAGTCAAGTAATATGAAAGCACACAAAGTAAAAACGAATGCTTTTATTACACTTTATTCCCAGTCCCCAGTGGAAAGCAACATTAAAAATTAGATCTGTATGTGTTTAGAATTTTTCCCAGGTACTTACATGCGCCTAGGTTATTTTTTAAACATATGGTCACACTGCTTAAATTGTACTGAAGCTTGGTTTTTTTCACCCCAGTACACACATTATAGACACCTATTCCATTTCAGTATATTTGTATCAACTTCATTCTTTTTTTTAAGATTTTATTTATTTATTTATTTATTTATTTATTTATTTATTTAAGAGCAAGAGAGAGCACACAGAGCAGCTGAGGGAGACAGAGAAGCAGACGCCTCGCTGAGCAGGCAGCCTGATATAGGACTCGATCCCAGGACCTGGGATCATGACCTGAGCTGAAGGCAGACGCTTAACCAACTGAGCCCCCCAGGCCCCCTCCTCCCCCCACACCCTGTCAGCTTCATTCTTATTAATGGGTACATAGTAGTCACAGCAGGAATATGCAATGTAGTATCATCCGTATATTACTTTTATATTACAAGTAATGTTTCCTTGAACATTCTTGAGCAAGTAGATATTCCTGCTCACTGTACAAGTGTTTCTGCAGGATAAATTCCTAGAAGGGAATTGCTGTGTCACCAGCTACGCACATTTAAAATTGCAATAGGTACTGCCAAATGCCTTCTTTGTTCGAGTTTATGCTCTCACTCTTATCATCGCTGGGTATTACTGTTCTCCTTCACGAACCAGAGTCTGATTTGATGTACATTCCACAATTTGATAGTTATGGGTGTTCTGAGCCTGGCACTCATCTTTTGGTGGTGAATGCTACTCTGGAGGGCTAGAAATTCCTGGGATGGACTTCTTGAGTTCTTCTACTATTTCCACTCTGGGGTTCACTGGGGATTATGAAAATTTTGACCTTCACTATTCTGTACATTGTACAGTTTACCTAGTATCTCCCCCACCTTATTTCATTTAATCCTCACCAAGTTTCTGTTAGGCAGGGAGAAAACTTTTCTTGTGGGGACTCAGAGCAGTGCATGACTTTCTTAAGTTCACGTGGTTAATAAAGGAAAAAAACTAGAACTTGAATATAAGTCTCCTAAGTTCAAAATCCACATTCTAGCCACCTCTGCCTCTCTAGCACAGGTAGTACCACAGAATTTGTGTTTCTGATCAGTAGCTTTCTATTCTTTTAGATTGTCTACTACCTCTAGAGAAACTTGTTTGTTTGCCAGTTGGCTGGATTTGGGGCTGCTGTAATTTGTGACTCAGGGGCATCAATTTTGCCCATAAAAATGTTTTTGCAGTT
Organism: Callorhinus ursinus; assembly: GCF_003265705.2. Taxonomy (NCBI): domain Eukaryota; kingdom Metazoa; phylum Chordata; class Mammalia; order Carnivora; family Otariidae; genus Callorhinus; species Callorhinus ursinus. The sequence goes on from NW_027397071.1 coordinate 903,168, forward strand.
TGAATATTCTGGTATGTGGCCCAAGGTGACCCAGGGCAACATCTCCAGGAGAAGATAACTGGCAGGGTGCCAGGAGGCCTCATGGTGACCTTATCTAGTAAGTGTCAGTGCTGGAATTGGAACCAGACCCATCTGACTCCAAAGCCAAAGCCTTTTTGCATTTACTCTATGCACCTCCTCATATAGAGCAAGATGCTCAAGGCAGAACATCAATGCATTCTTTCCTTATAGGCAAATTACATGGGAAGCCAAATTCTCAGAAGGTTGCATGCTGAGCATGGAATCAGAACAAGGAGAGTTCAGGGTCTTAAGAAGTTAATTTCAACTCAAGTAGCTGAAGGCAAGCTTACCCACTAGGGGGTCATATGCTCAAAACCCAACAGAGGCTCAAAAGAGTGTAACAGAGACAAAGAGTAAACAGGTCAGGAAGCAGGTGATAATAGAGATGAGTGGGGATTGTGGCCAACTGAAGAGTACACATCTTTCTAAAGGAACAGCTGCTCCCTTATACCTCCAGCCTATTGTTGCCAGCACTATTAATCAAGGCCTTCCCAATTTTTCAATCAAAACTAGAAACCTGCCTTCTATGTGAAATTAGTTGACAACTTAAAAAAATACTATGAGTCAATATAAGGTGGGCCAAGCAAACTTGCCTGTGGGCCAGGCTTGGCCGATCAAGTACCTGTCAGACTTTGCACAATAGAAAAACTTCTCCCAAGAAAACCACATGCTCCAAGCCATTTAGAGATAGCTTTTTGACCTCTCAAAGATTAAGATCCACGCCCTTTCAGATTTCCTTTTTATCAACCTATGTTTACAGTCTTTCTCCAGATAGAATGGAATATACCTCATTGCATTTCCTCTTACTAAATTACACCTACATTTCAGCCACATCTCCTTGGGAGAATTCCTATCTCAAATTTTGGATGGATTGACACTTACATACTCAACCCTTTGTATTTAATTATTACTTCCATTATTATTTTTGGAGTTGTCTTTATTCTTAAACTAGATGGCTAATTGATGCCATTGAGTGTGAATTTTACCAACTCAACTTTCAGAGGGCAACCCAATTTTCAAGTCCTTGGGGGTCTTTCATTGCTGCCGTGTCGTAGGGATAAAAAAAAAAAAAAGGCGTTTTTACTTTTTTCAGATGTTAAAACATTTTAAAATACATAAACATAACTTTGTTGGCTTACAGATTGTTTTTTTTTAGTGAGGGTGATTTATTCCCATAAGAAGTTTTGGGGGAGTTACAGCTTACAGGAATGGAAGGAAGAAACAGGGATGTTCTTCTTTGTACATGTTGTGCACAAAATGCACAAGAGGAATCAAGCTGGATTTTAATTCTAAGTGAAGACTGAACTTTCCTCCTAAACCTTAGTGATGCTGGAATTGACCCTCCTCCCCTCCAAATGGAGAGACAGCTACTCCTGCCTTATGGCTCACAGCAGCCTCAGCCCTCGTTAAACCATCATGGAAAAGGGAGGAGAGAAAGCCCCCAGAAATGGAAGGCAGCTCTGCCCTTCAGGTACTTTATCATGCCAAACAGAACATGACACTGTAATGCAGGAAGCTTGTTTTCAGAAGAAATGAACTTGTGAATTCCGTAGCATTCTGGCATGAGGACTCCATCAGCGTCTTCAAATAATCATGTCCATAATCCACTAAAGAGGCTATCTTCAGTTAACAAGTGTTAGACCTTCATAAAAGAGCTATTAAGAAGATACTCATTTGGGCGCCTGGGTGGCTCAGTTGGTTAAGCGTCTGCCTTTGGCTCAGGCCATGATCTCAGGGTCCTGGGATCCAGTCCCACATCAGGCTCCCTGCTCAGCGGGGAGTCTGCCTCCCCATCTCCTTTTGCCCTTCCCCCCCACTTCTGCTCTCAAATAAATAAATAAAATCTTTAAAAAAAAGAAGATACTCATTCAAGATTTACTGATCAGACTTCCTTGATAGATACCACCTTGCCTTTAGTGTTGAGACATGACATATGGTAACACATTTTTGTGTTTTGTGTTTTGTGACATATGGTAACAAGTAAATGACATTCCTCCAGAATCTAGATAGCTAGGAAGCTAAAATAACCAGATCTCCTCTTCTACCCCTATAGCCTTTTACAGTGATAATGATGCCAACCCAAAAAAGCCTGACATCTTAGAAGTTTCTAAAGTTTCTGTGAATCACCATAAAGATTTATCTATGCTCTGGTGAAATGTGTGTCCATTGTTTTTATGTAAAACCAATTCTCTGAAAATTGGTAATCTGAAATGCAAGACTTCCCAAGGTAGCCTTAGCAAGAAAATTCCCTGTGTTTGCTTCCTGACAATCCCACCAGATTACCTACCCAAGGATTTCATGGGATTTCTACTCCTTGGATTTAGGTGGGGGAGAGTATGGTTAAACAGACATAGGCTCGAATCTTAGTCACTTAAATCTATGTGCTTGGGCAAGTTCATTCACTCTCTGAGCTCAGTTTCCTCAACTGAAAATTGAAAATAACAATACTTACATCATGAGCCTATTCACGTGGAGATTGAATGAGATAATGTATAATCATGACATGCTGGACGATAATCCTTTAACAAATGGTGGCTGCGAATGTCTTCTTTAAGTCAATCACCTGTTTAGAGGGGAGTCAATGACAATGAGGCATATAAAAATACACCCTGCTCTGAAGGAACCTTCTCCATGGGGAGAAACACAACCACCCACGAAACGCTAAGACCATTCACGTTGACAGACATTGTGAACGCAATGGCAGAGCGTTCTTCTTCCTTCATTCTCCCCTGGTCCACACAGTGAGAAGCAGAGCTGGGACAGAGCAGGACCAAGCTCCCCACCTTCCTGCCCAATGCGCTCACAACCTGTGAACAGCAGGCTGAGCATCACAGCCAAGCCCAGGATGGTGGATAAAATTATCTCCCAGCCCTTTGAAGCTTTGGCCAGGAATATTTGTTGTCACCATCATGTGTGATTAGTGCGGCAACGTCCTCCTGCAGAAGACAGAATCCTTTGTCCACCAGCTTCCCTCAGCCACTGCCAGAGAGCAGGAAGTGGGGAGAGGGACTGGCGCCCCTCTCCTCTTGGTCCAATTTCACACATTGGTTTTTCAGCATTAATAAATTGGTTACATTTGCCCTGCATTTGGCAGGCGAGGTTTCTAATAACACTCTGATCCCTTCAGAGAACATGAATCACTGGCATGCGGGGGGCTCTGGTTACCTCCCCCCGACTCTCTGCTGCTGAAGGCCCCACACATTAGCAGGGGTCAGGCGCTTGCCTGGGCCGGGGCAGGGTCTAGGACAAGGGCCATGGCTTCGAGGCACTGCCACGGAGCTCAAAGATTTTCCCTCAGAGGGAGAACAGATAACTTTGAGCCCAGGCAATGTGCAGCTTTCCTCAGCTGTCAATCCTACCTGGTTTGCATATAGATTGAGAAAACGTGTGAGATTTTACCCCAAGTCTCAGTCCAGAGAATTCAAGGGGGATGGTGGTGGGTGGAGAGGGGATGGGAGAGAAAAAAAATGTGTGATGCAGATGTCTGGGTTTTGTGCGGCCCCGACACCGCTTCCTTTGTGCCGCGGGAATCTTTGGGGATGGATGGCCTGAATGAGGACAGTGTATAACGCACGCACGGTTCTTGGAGGCAGCTTTTCTTCTTGCTAGGGAATGAGGTGTGTGAAAGTTCCTTGAGCAGGGGGAAGTCCCCCCGCTGAAAAGAGGCCTAGAGCCAGGGGCCAGCCACACCTTCAGCCTTGGTGGGCCAGGTGGAGGGAGACAAGAAGGGGAAACAAATAAGCTAGAGAGAGCAAGGGCAGGCCTGAGACAAATCCAGCCAATGAAATGGGAGGAAGAGAAGGAGGGAGAACAATGGAGAAAGGAAAAAAGGGATTTGAGAAGAGATGAGAGGAAAGAAATTCAATTTAATCCAATAGATGTTTTATGCTAAGCTCTACTTGAAAGGAGTGTTTTTAGTTTTGATTTAAGATTTTATTTATTTATTTGAGACAGAGAGAGAGACAGAGAGAGAGAGATCATGAGCATTGGGGAGGGGCAGAAGGAGAGGGAGAAGCAGGTTCCCCGCTGAGCAAGGAGCCTGACACGGGGCTCAATCCCAGGACCCTGAGATCTTGACCTAAGCTGAAGGCAGATGCTTAACTGACTGAGCTTCCCGGGCGCCCCTAGAAAGGAGTGTTTTTACATAGCAAGTATATATCGAATCTAGTCCCTGCTCTCTGAGAGTTTACAGGTCAGTTTAAAAATTAGCCACACAACAGTCCTGGAACGGAATATGACAGGGAATAATACAGACATCAGTGCCATGGGGTGTGATAAGGCATGTAGAGGAGGTGGGTCTTGAGCGTCTTCTAGAAGGGTGGGTTGGCTGAGCTAGGGGGAGGTGTCGGGAGGGCACTCCTGAAGGAAAGTGTTAGCACAGAGGGTACAGGGGAGGAACAGGGAATCATTGATGGAGAGACACATGGAAAAGAAAGGAAAATGAAGAGAGGCCCCAAGAGCCACCCACAGTTGTCTTAGTTACCGCACAAGCTACAGGCTGCCTTAGACCTTTTCATCCCAAGGAGTTAGAATTAGGAGCTTCCTATAGGGTCCTGTAAACCCAAGCAAGCCATCAGCACAGCAGCCCGGTTCCAGGCCCAGAGGGAAGGCAGGAAAGAGAACTCACACACTGAGGAGGAGCAGGTGGTGCAGAGGTTCCCAGTCAGCACACCTGGAGTCACCAACTCCTGTCAGAGCTTCACCTGGTAGATTTCCAAGTTCTCTCTCCATGTCCATGTCTCTCTCCTCTATCTTTCTCTCTGTGTCTCTGTCTCCCTGTGTCTCTGTCTCTGTTTCTCTCATCTCTCTGTCTCTGTGTCTATGTCTCTATCTCTCTCTCTCTGTCTCACTTTCTCTCCCATATTCTTCCCTCTCTGGTTTTCAGGATTCCCAGGAAGGAAGGACTTTTTCTTTTCTGTTTTTCCCAACTTTTTATTTTGAATATTTTAAATCTTTCCAAAGGTGGAAAGAATACCATTCTGAATACAAGGTACACTTTGAGGCATTTCACCATTATTAACACACGAGTCTGTGGACAGGGGTGTGCTGAGATAAACTGGATCTCTGGTGGGGGAAAGCCCTCACTGGTAGTATTCACCAGTTTCTATAATCTAAAAACTCCCACCATGGCTCATTGCAGGCTAATTTTAAACCAATGGTTTAACAAATGGCTTGCAAAATTCCTGAATATTTATCTGCTCTCAGGAACTGGTAAGAGCAGACTCCACTATACCACATTTTCCTGAACTACGTTAAATAACTTGCAGATACCATGGCACTGAACCAAATAACTTCAGCATGTGCCTTCTAGGAATAAGGACATTCTCAAATGTAATCACAACATCATTATCACACTTAAGAAAAAATTAGCAACGCCTTTCATAATATTATCTAATAGACATTTCCCACTAAAATGTCCCCAACTGTTCCCCAAATGTCTTTTATAGCATTTTTTAAAAAAACTGAGAATCCAGGGAAGGTTGCATATTGCATGTGGTATTTTCATTTGTTTCTTTTAATCTAGAATGGTCCCCTGACTTCTCAGTTGTTCTTTTTTTTATAACACGGACCTTTTTTGAAGAGCCCAGACAAACGTCTATAGAATGTGCCACATTCTGAATTTATATAGTTGTCCCTCATGGTTACATGCAAATTAAATCCTTTTTGACAAAAATAATCCATACTCTTACCTCATACCAGGTTGAACTCATGATCAAAAGTCTCAAATAATGTCAGATTGTTCCACTGTTGGGGACGCTAAGTCTTATCACTTACTTAAAGTAGTAAACACCAAATCATTCAATTTGTTAAGAAGGTAACTCCCCCTATATAATTAATAAATAATTTATGAGATATCATGCTGATGTTGTGTGAACCTCTTGCTGTCCCAAAAACCTTTTCCTCAGTAGTTAGCATCTTTATGATCCTTGCTTGAATCAATTATCATATTAGGGCTCGAAATACAGTGATTTTCTCTCACTCCTTCTACATTTATTAGACAGAACTCTTTTTCTTAAAAGTCCTTTTTTTTTTTAGTATGATTATGGACTCATGGACTTTAAAAAAAAAACTTCAATGGATTATAATCCATTACTGTCATTTTCTTTTTGATGTTCAAATTATCCCTCACTTGGCCAGGGGGAACCACTTCAAGCAGGATCCTGTGTCCTTTTGACATGACCTCATTAATCTTTAAGTATTTCCTTTCTTTCTGGCACAGCACAATTCCCCAGGCTCACTTGTGTTTGCCCTGCACCAGAGTCAGAGTCAGAAGCAGTTATTTTTTCAAAGAGCCCTGACATTTTTTAGGGGGAAATGATATTTAGAAATCAAGATCTGGGTGCTAGGTGTGCTCATTGCTACAGTGATGTTATCGCTTTTAGGTCCTTTCAGTTGATGTGGTTTTATGTGTGTATATATATATATATATTTTCCTGTATATACATAATTATATATATTTTATACATACATAAATTGTATATATTATATATAATATAATTTATATATAATGTATATTTATTTAGTATATGTTTATCATATATTAATACATATATTTATAATCCATATATTAATATATTTATAATTTATTAATAACATATTAATAAATATAATATATATTATGTATAATAAATATAAATATATATACATATATTTAGTGAGTTCCCTAACCCCAAGTATCTCAAAGTGTGATCTTATTTGGAGATAGGGTGTTTACCAAGGTAATCAAGTTAAAACGAAGTCATTAAGGTGGGTTCTAATCCAATATGAGTGGTGTCCTTACAGAAAGGGGAAATCTGGACCCAGAGACATATGTGGAGGGGAAAAAAATGTGAAGACGTAGGGAGAAGACAGTTGTCTGCAGGCCAAGGAGAGGGACCTGGACCCGATCCTTCTCTCCCAGCCCTCAGAAGGGACCAAACCTGCTGGCGTCTTGCTCTTGGACAAGGCTGTGACAGAAGACATTGCTGATGTTCCGGCCACCCAATTTGTGGTACTTCGTCACGGCGGTGCTAGCAAGCTAATATACCACCATAACAAATTACCACAAATGTAGCAGCTTAAAACAAAACGACACACACTCATTACTTCACATTTCTGTAGAAGTCTGGCATGGACCTCCCCCAGCTCAAGTCAAGGTGTCTGCAGGGCCGCACTGTTTTCTGGAGTCTCTAGGGGGGAATCTGCTTCCTTGTTCCTTCCAGCTGTTGGCAGAATTCAGTTCCTCATGGTTGTAGGATTAAGGTCCTTCTTCCCTCACTGTCAGCTGAGAGGCCACTTGCCTACCGTGGCTCATGGCTTCCTTATTCCCTCTTCAAAACCAGTCATGGCAGGCTGAGTCCTTGTGATTTGAATCTCTGCAGTATCTCTTTGCCCTGCCTCATTTTTTTTTTTTATACTCCTCTTCTTCCTCTTTCACTTTTAAGGGCCCAGGTCATTTCATTGGGCCCACTCAGGGAATCTGGGATAATCCCCCTAAATTCAATTTAGTGATTTTAATTCCATCAGCAAAGTTTCATTTGCCATGTAACATAACATATTTGTGGTTTCCAGCATAGGGAGCAGACCGAGCACTCGGAACACAGCAAACTGGCCCGGGTTCCCGCGCTGCCCGTGTGACTGTGGGCTGGCAAACAGTCACTCAACTTTTGGGAATTATTTTCGCCAAAAAGAAATTTCTCAGTTTCCTCAACTACAAAGTAGAATTAAGACTTAAGTATTAAGCCATTCTCAGAATTGTTTGATAGAAACAGTTTCCTTACAGATATACTAGGTGAGAGGCACTGAGTTGGAGAATCAGGTTTGAAGTAGATCCTTAAGGATCCCTGTTGCCAGGCTAAGAAGTCTGAGTTCTATCTTATAGGAGCTGATGGGAGGATTTTTTTTTTTTACATAAGTAATAAATGAATTTATTATTTGAAAAGTTAAAACATGAGTATTTCAAGTATGCTTTGACCATGGTTAATAATATTACAGATATTTTTGCAAATTGTTCTTTTTATTTTTACTAAACCTTGTGTCCTAACAATTTTTCCCTGCTAATACTTTTTCTCTTTAACTGTACATAGTCGATAGGCTGGTTTGACCTATTTAGCAATTTCACTCTTGAGTACATAGATTGTTTATAACTTTTGACATTATACATAAGGTAGTAACATGTATCACTGCAGCTCTTGTTCACACAGAGGTACTACCTGATGGTATTTCTAGAGCAGGGATTCTCAAACACTAAATGTGCTTCAGAATCCCCTGGTTAAAACATGGATTCCCGGATCCTGCTCCCAGAGTTTGATTTAGTAGGTCAGGTGTAGGGCCTGAGAACTGGCATTTTTAACAAGTTCTAATGTGAAGCTGATGCAGTTGGATTAGATCAGACTTTGAGAACCATCTTTTTACACCATGGATTCCTAAAATTGAATTCTTGGACTCAAGCTGATGCAAATTTTCACGGTGATGAATCCTACACACATTGTCTCCAACTAAGTTTGTACCAGTTTCCATTCTCACCCACAGTGTGCAAGGATGCCCCTGTCTTCACCCTGGCTGACACTGGCTAGTATAACTTCAACTCTTTTTGCCCACTGAATTGTAAAAAATGCAATTTTATCATTGTTCTATTTTATACTACCCTGGGTGCATTTTTTCTGATTTTTTACAGTAGCTTCTACTTTTTTGTCTTGTTATGAGACTATCATTTATTGCAAAAAAGTTAAGAACTCTAGATAAGCAAAAAGATGATAAACTTATCCATAATTCTACCATGCACAGATCACCCGTATTAACATTTGCTATATTTTGTAAGCATTTCTTTTCATTTAACAACATACCGTGAACATTTTTTCCATATCATGTCATTAACTGTTCTTCTCCAACATCGGCCTAAAAGGCTGCGTCACATAAATGGAATGATTCTGAATGAGGATTGGCATTTACAAAATGATGTTTTGGGGAAGGTCGATCTAGCAGCAGGACTGAGCACAGGAAGAGCCTACATGCAAGGAGCAGTTTGGAAACTACTGAAATAACACAAGAAAGTGGTGAAATGGGGTGCGATAACCAGCAGTGACTACAGGAAGCATTAGGAAGAAAGAATCAACACCTTGGTAGCATCCAGGATGGAGGGTGAGTGACGATTCAAAGCTAAATTCCCAGGAGTGCCCTGGGTTTCAGGACTGGCAACTTGGAAGATGCCTTGGAAGGAACAGAGATCATCTTTGCTTATCTCTGATCCCCCAATTTATCTCGATATAGAGGTTTAGAGAATGCAAGTTAACTTCACAGAGGAAGAACTTCATTTAGGAGAACAGCAGACTTGAACTCCCAGAGCCCAGGCACAAGGCCCCATTTCAAGGTCATTATTTATTTATTTTATTTATTATTATTTCTTCATTTATTATTTATTATTATAGGGAGTCACATTACAGTGAGGTGGAAAGACCACACTCTTGAGCATTAAAAAGATGGCATTGTGCATTACCACTCTGCCACTTACTGTGACCTTCAAGCAAGCCTCTTAGCCTCCTTGAGCCTTTTTGTCTATAAAATAAGTGATGATATTTACTACATAGAGTCATTGTGTGAATTAAATGAGATGATATGTATAAAACGCAGTCCATAGCCAGTGGGTATTTAAGAAGTTGCAGTTTCTTTTATCACTGTAAAAAGAGCAATATTACACAGAGTAATAAGATCCCTATAAATCGTCCCACAACGTGGTCCCTCCCTAGAGACGCACTCATGGCCAACCTGGGCAGGACTATTTGTCAATGGAATGAAACTCACCCATGAAATGAAGTTAATTCTGAAGTAGTCCCTTTGACCCAGAGCTGTCTGCCCTGGCACGCAGAGGGACTGTGGCTTACCTCATGAGACAGAGCCCTGGGGATGTGCTAGGGGTGGCTGGAAAGGTTCCGTGTGTGTCAGAAACTTCCAGAGATTTTCTGACCGCACTAGAGTGATGTCCATAGGAGAAGCAATGAGGATTTTGAATCAATATTGACAGAATCAGTGCTTACTCTTCTGTCCCTCCCCTGCCCCCAGCTCACAAGGATCTCAGGCTCAATGCTTCTCTGTAGTCAGAGTCCAAACACTGATTGTAATAAGTGTGCAGGCACATCAATCTCTCTCAGTTGCAGTCTTTCCCTTCCTAAAGTGGACATATTCCTTCCTAGGGTAGGTCGAGGAGCTGAAGGAATATTGCATTTGAAAGTGCCCAGCATGGTATCTGAGAGAAGTGGACACTTGCTGTTGGCTTTCCTTTGGGACCCTCTCAAAGCTCCTTCTCCATAGGCCAGCAGTATATAAATGACGCCAGAAAATGTAGTTGTTTCGGCTGCCTGGCAAGGGTCTAGTGTATGATTAATAGAGACATCAAAATAGCCATCATTCTCCCCGCCCCCCGCAAACTCCCCCCAACCAACAACTCTGTGACACAGCAAGAAACACGAAATATCCATTCTCCTAACTTAACTCTTGTCCCTTGAGGTTGGAAGAAGAGAAAACTTAGATTCAATCACCAGCGCCCCATTTGCCTTAGATGACATGAAGCACATTTCTACATGGCAGGTAACAAATGTTTCCTAAGAAAACACAGCGGTACCTGCAGGTCTGCCAGAGAAAGTGCACCATTTATCTGCTCAGTATCTACTCCTACAGTTACCGAATCTTATTTTCACAACAGCCGGCGATGGGTCCTCATTTATCAGATGAGGAAAAGACTCAGAAAGATTTAGTGGATGCTCAGCACAATAGGTGTTATCTGCCTCCCTCTTGTCCACATTTCTTTTAATTTCCCAGTATGTGTTCCTATCATCTTGGTTATAGATGTTTATAGACCAGGTTATAGACTAGCAGTCCTCCAGCCCACACAAAACGAGCAGCAGTGTAAACCATATTTCCATCTTCAAGTTAAATTCAGTGGATACAGTGTTAAACTTTGAGTGCTCCCTCTCAAGCCCATGTTGATGAGACCTCCAACAAACAGTAAAGATGGAATTACAGTTTTTAAAGTTAAAGCCCGACTTGTTGACTCATTGGTTAAAAACAAACCCTCCAGTGCACCATTCCCCCATTTTTTTTTTTTTAACAAGACCATTATGCTTTCAAAAGTGAAATCAGTGGAAATGTGCTATTTCTGGCTGCCCTATGTCCCTGTTCCTTTTCCTTCTTTCTCACCCTGTGTGTGAATATTACAGGTTTCCTCCTTCGAGAGATGTTCACAGCTGTTTCCCTTCCTCCCTCTCCTGAGCCCTCTAAGGCAGCTTTCATTCTTCTACCTCAGCCTGCCTGGGGCCCCATGGAAACTCCCCCGCCGTATGATTGCTTCCACACTTTTATGTGCTTTAAAGAAGATCAGCTGAGAACTGCTTATTGATCCCGAGTGGGGAATCCTCCCTTACAAAGCAGTTTGCAGCCATTGAAGGAATGTCGGGGCATCCTTCTCTACATCCTGTCCCCCCTCCACGCCCCATCTGCATGTTGACACCCTCCAAACCAGGCCCATCCTTGCTCCTGCCTCCTTTTCTAAGGATGTCCGATGAAACTGACTTTTCTGATTCTCTCAGACACGGATCGTGTGAACCATTTGAGCATTTCAGTTTTACGCTAGATCTCTATCTACTTTGGAGATTTTATTTTCTTTTTTTCAAAGATTTTACCTATTTGATAAAGAGAGAAAGAGAGCAGAGAGAGAGAGCACAGGCAGGGGGCGGTGGCAGAGGGAGAAGCAGACTCCCCGCCGAGCAGGGAGCCCCACGAGAGACTCTATCCCAGGAGCCTGGGATCATGACCTGAGCCGAAGGCAGACGCTGAACCGACTGAGCCACCTGGGCACCCCTGGAGATTTTATTTTGATACCCAAATAAGGAACAGACTCAGTTGCTCCCCAAGCACTTAAAGTCCTGAGAGACTTGGATTCTACCTGCTCAGCTAGCATTAATGCTTCATACCTTCTTCTACCAACCAAGCAGCAGGAAAATGGTGGCTGTGCTAGGGTAGAGGCCATTGGTCATGTTGTTTCTGATCGGCGGGACCCCACGTACTGCAGGCTTGTCAGTGCTCTGCTCGGAGTAACAATGAAGAAAGGAGCAAGCAGCTTTGGAGTGGCCGCTTTGCTCCAGGCCCTGGTCTAGTCATGGTCAAATACAGGATTTTATTAATCCTATCCACAACCTCTCTGGAAGATCTGACACCACGCTCCTAGAAAATGAAGACTTTCCGCGGACCTTTCTCTGGTCCTCATGATTTTATCAATGAGAACACTGAGCTCAGAGAAGTTAAATGGTTTGCACAAGATCACACAGCAAATAAGTGGCAGACACAGGGAACCCAATCCTCTGCCTCCAAGTTCAATGCGCTTTCCATTTCTCCACAGCTGGCAAGGGTTCCATATACTCAAAATTCACCCTGGAAATAAAGTCGGTGCATTGGACTTTCCATTTTGGTACGATGATGTCTGCCATTGTTCTATGAATATGAGTCGGTATTCCAAAAGTGACGTTCCCTTTCCGCCAAGGTACTAACAAAGGTGCCACCTGGCTGCAGCCTCAGTATCCAGACCCCCCTGAATCCCCTTCAGCTTGGGCAACTCAGTCAGAGAGAATGCAACACACTTTTCTAAAATAGGCCTTTTTTTCCCCACAAAAGTAGAACTTTTATTAAGCAACAAAGCTAAACATTTACTTACATAAGCATAGGTTCACATTTAAAAGACTAATAACACATAGAGCAAGATTTTTTTAAAAATCAAGTTAAAAATAGAGTTGAGGGGCACCTGGGTGGCTCAGTTGGTTAAGCATCTGCCTTCAGCTCAGGTCATGATCCCAGGGTCTTGGGATCGAGTCCCACGTCGGGCTCCCGTGGGGAGCCTGCTTTTCCCTCTGCCTCTGCCCCTCCCCCCCCCCCCGCCCCTGGCCCTTCTTCCTCTCCAAAAAATAAAAAAAAACTTTAAAAAAGAAAAAAGAGTGTCCTTTCTTTTAGTCCAGCGAGGGCCTATGAAACTTTCAAGGTCCGGTTCAATGGTTGCCTTGAGGAGAAAGCCTTCCTGTGAGCCCCGCACCAAGCAGCATTATTCCTTCCGTCCTCTGGGCTTCCTTAGAGCCCATCCACATGGCTTCGGATCAGAGCAACTTCTGACAATGGCAGAAACAGATGCTTTTCCATCTTTGCATCTTCAGTATCTGTCACAGCACCTGCCACATAGTAGGTGTGTGATAAATGTTTATTGAGTTGAATTTGTTGAAAGTTGCAAAAATGGATAGCCACAGAATAATTGGTTCTGGGAGAATATCTTCTGGTCATTTTAACAGTTCCAAATTCCAACCAGTCTCCTTAAACTCAATGATCAACCTCTAAACCCACTATAAACATTCCACTTAATGTTTTATGATGTTTGTACTAACTTTTCTTATTACACTATCCACATCCACCCGGAAACTAGGATTAGAATCTTCTTTATTTTAGTAAGTATGAAGTAGAATCCAATAGAAGCCTAGATATCTGAATGAAGCAAAAATTGGGACCATTTTAGAACTTAATTCGACAAAAACTCAACTTTCAGTTGCCAAGTACTACTTCTTTATTTCCTTTCATTATCTGATTTAACAAGTTGTTACCCTAAAGGAGCATATAAATGCCACTCTATGGCTGGGCCCTACCCCTATAAGATAGAGATGATGATAAGACTGGTCTATGGGGGGGGAGTTATTATAAAAAATAAATAAAATAAACATCGAAGGGTTCTGATCAACAGTAGGCATTATAATGACAAATCTGCTTGTCCTGAATGCCTGAAAAGAAATTTCCTCTAGGTCCGTGTTGTCCTGTTCACTGACAATTCCAAGATTATGGTGTTTCGTTTGTTTTTTATTTATTTATTTATTTATTTATTTATTTATTTATTTATTTATTTATTTATTGTGTTTCATTTTTAAAACTGCTCTTACTGTGGTGCCTGGGTGGTTCAGTCGTTAAGCGTCTGCCTTCGGCTCAGGTCATGATCCCAGGGTCCTGGGATCGAGCCCCACGTGGGGCTCCCTCCTCAGTGGGGAGCTTGCTTCTCCCTCTCCCACTCCCCCTGCTTGTGTTCCCTCTCTCATTGTGTCTCTCTCTGCCAAATAAATAAATAAAATCTTTAAAAAAAATAAAAATAAAAAAAATAAAACTGCTCTTACAAAATGGGCTCACACATCAGTTGGTTTTTGAATAACCCCAAATGGTACCAAACCTGTAAGACCATTCACAATCAGGTTTCTATATGAGCAGGCTCACCTATAACCACCTGTTTCTTAGAAACATTTATTCATTCATTTTTTTCTTTCAATAAATCTTAATTGAGAAAATAAGGTGCTCTGGAGACTTGCTTTAGAAAGAGTGCGTAATGCAGCCTAAGGGCAAGGAAGGAAACCTTTCTCAGAGGAGGCGAGGCTCCAGAGCACCTTATTTCATTTTGGGGAATACTTAACACATCATTTTGAAAAGGCCCATTTGCATCTTCCCCGGCACTATCAATGGTGTAAGGTCAGGGCCTGGGTCTTACCCATGTCGGAAGGTTTAGTGCCCAGTATGGTGCTTAGCACATAGTAAGCTCTCAATATTTATTGAAAGAAAAAAAATGAATGAATATTTATAAGAGGAGAGCGAGATGTGGGTAAATGTCTGATCCTGTATTTGGAAGACCAGACATGACTAAAGGACAAAAATAATTAGGAATAATACTTGAGGGTTCGTTTTCCCCAAAGAGCAGGTATACTTCCAAGCTTTGCCTTATTTAGAACATTCCCAGACTAGTACCTGGATGTGGACAGACACTGGGTGAGCATGGGTGTATAGTTTTGTGATTGAAAATAAACACAGCCCATCATTTGACCAATGGCAACTTTCCACTCTCTTCACCTCTGCTCCCTGCCTTTCCTTCTGAGGGCTTACTTTTAATTGTCCGTAAGAAGGTGATGCTCAACCATGGAGTCCCCATATCCTAAAAGAGAAAGTGAGAAATTATTAGAAGAGGACTAAACACGAAGGTGCATCATTCACAACCAAAATGAACAGATACTCCCACTAGATAGCTCCCATTCTCCTTTTAACACGTACCATTTCTATTACAACATTGATATATTTGAAATATAATAATTAATATTTGTATGGTAATTAATATATTATTAAAATTTGCATAATAATGAATATTGTACCTTTAATGTGCCTCAAAATACTGAATTCAATCATCAGGATGATCCTGTAAGACAAAGTCTTATTCTTCCTATTGAACAAATTAGTAAATTGAGTTCCGTGCAGTTAAGTGACTTAACCTAAAATCACACAACCTGTAAGTCCTGTAGTAGTGAAGACCGGAATCAAACCCAGTTCTTCCAGGTCTGACGCTCTGCTGTTTGTTTGGCTTCGTGTTACAGTTATTTCCATGTACTCTGCTTACCTCTAAGTCCTTTTCTTATTCATCACTGCCTGCCTTACGGCACCTACCATACCTTGCTCATAGTAAACACACAATAAAATTCAAGAAACTGAACTTCTTTAAATATCTGATCTACTTATGTGAAGGGAATTGTAAAGTATGGTAATTGAAGTTTCATGTCTTCTAGTCAAAGAGCAGAGGTACTTTGAAGCCTTTCCTCATGGAGGGTGCTCAGGGAAACAGCCCCTGGATGCGGAGCCAATTCCAATTCTGGAATGTGAAGTCCAGTGCAGGACGGCGGGCAGCGCTATAGCCCACCAGCCCAAATCCCTAGATATGCCAGGGAAGAAGCAATGCTCCTAGTGGGTACCAGTTTCAAATGTTTCCTCCAGGATGGCTCAAGGTACCTAAGAACAAGTGACGCTAATAATTAAAACAAAACTAAACGAAGCACGTATGAGCTGGATCCTGCCATCGTATTGCACTGTGGTCACCCTATTGGTAGCTTACAAGAGTCAGGGATGGTAGGGTTAAAGCAGGAACTGGCTGTGCCCAGTTTCCTCGCCTATAAAAGGGGAGAATACTTGTGTACTTCATCAGGGTGCTGCAGCCATGCACCAGCCCATGAGCGCTCTGTGCCTAACGGTTGCTCCCCTCACTCTTTCCTTGCAATTGTATCCTACCTGTTCTTGGCTCCTGTATGTCTTTTCCCCATGACTGTGAACCTCATGTATCAGTCATTTCTTTGAATCCCTATGGCATTCACCATCTGGCTTATATGGGTCCTTATCGTTTCCTGCATGTTAACTTTATTTCTCAGAGAGCATGAACTCCGCAAAGGCAAGTCAGACACCTGGCACGCAAGGTTAAACTGTGCTCTGAATTCTTGCTGCTCACTATGTAAGGAGGTGCACATGTTACTCTGATATTTCACTGTCTCTCTGGGAAAAGTTTCAGTGCATGTGACGGGTTGAAAGAATATAGGCATGTTATTACAAAAGACCCTAAAAGAAAATGTAGAATAACACATAACAGGTATTATTCAAATGTTTATTTAATTTTATTTATTTTTTAAAAAGATTTTATTTATTTGAGAGAGAGCACAAGCAGGGGGAGCAGGAGGGGAGAAGCAGACTCCCCTCTGAGCAGGGAGCCTGACACGGGGCTCCATTCCAGGAACCTAATATCATGACCTAAGCTGAAGGCAGATGCTTAACCGACTGAGCCACCCAGGCACCCATCAAATGTTTATTTTAAATCATTATTTTCTAGGTGCTAGTTTTAAACTCTCTTCTGTTTTCATAGAGGGTACTGCTCCTTTGATATATGTCTTAGGAAGAATTCTTCCTCCTTAGGTAGCTGCAGGGCCCAGCCCCACCCAATTTTCAGTCCAGCCTGACAAAGACCAATGTTTTTCCGAGGGCTCAGACCTTTGTCTGCTAGGTCTGGAACCTATCTTGTTCCTACACATCTGCACCATATCCGGTGTACTTGGTGATGAGCCTGACAAGCCATCGCTACTCCCCATCTCCCATCGGATGGTCCAATTTGTGTGGCTGGGCTCCTGCCTGTTTCCTACTGAATACTTCCCTCGTGGGCTGGCACTCTGCCCTGAGCCCAGCCCACTTAGCCAGCCAGCCTGACTCTGTCAGTGCCCCTCCCCTGGAAGGGGAACAGGGCACAGTCAGCCAACAGGCTTCAACTTTCAGTGCTCTTATGGGACAAGCTTAAGTTTGCTAAAGATTAAGGCTGAGATTAAAGTTAACTCAACTGCTGGGAAATGCTTCTAACGAAACAGTAACTTAGAACCATGAACTAATGCCAGACCTAACTACATGTTACTATCCTATATGACTGCTGCCATATTGATTCATTGTATCAGATCTTCTTGGAGAGCAATGGCTTCAGTCAAGTTCAAATTCACTGAGCCCTTTGCTCCCTGGACCCTGGACAATTGGGCATCTTTCTAGAAGATGAGTTCTTGAGCCAGAGTTGATTCCAGCTTCCCACCCTTTACCTCCAGCTCCTCCAACAAGATCCTTCCATGGCTTTGTGTCCTTTCCTCTGAGACTGGACTTCCTAGGGTTTTCCTTCATGGGAACTAGAGCTCAAAAATAAATCTAAGGACAGGAGAACACACCAATTCCTGCCATGTTACCTCGAGGCCCCCACCTTAATACAACAGCACGTTTAGAGTCCTTTAACTGAGTTTCGGGAGCTGCCACCGGCTCATCAAAACAGGGTGCCTTTATATGGTTTTCTAGCCCTTGTTCCCCTAACGCTGTCATTTCCAACTAAGAAGCTTTTTATTCGGTGTGCCTGTTTGCCAAAACTCATATAAATCAGAGTGTGCACTTTGCAAGGCTTAGATTTGATTAATCTTAAAAAATTTAGAAGCTGCATGAGTGGGGTTTGAGATTAAGTGTGCAAAGATGTTTAGGAGCAGCCTCCCCACCAGCCTTCAGATTGAGATGGATGAGGAGCAATATCGGGTTTGAGCTGCCCATAATTGAAAAAGTGTGTGCCCAAAATATCATATTTATCCTTCCTTTCTCCAAGAGCCATAACTCTAAGGCCTCTGTTAGAACCTCAATAAAGTGAATGTCTTCAACTGTAAGCATCCCAGATACTCTCAGCATTTATGATATTCAGGCATAGGAAGGCTGAGGATAAAAGGCATTGGGGCGGCGGAGGAGGGTCAATTCCCGAGTGGGACACGGCCCCCAGGCATCCCTGGGAAAGCAGCATAAACCTGCAGAAGAGGAGCATTTGTGAGTGAGTGAATAATAGGAGGGCAAATGTGAAATACATGAATCTTATCTGCTAACCCGGAGGCTGTGCTCGTAGCGGCCACTGTGGTCCTTCCAGAAGGTGTCCGGGGCTACCTGGTACACAGCTCTTGGGGCTCCATTCACGGCCTATTCTATGTAAGTGAATGTGGTCCCTGAAGTTGTGAAACATGTTGGCCTAGCAGTGGAAGCCCAGAGAGAGAGCCAAATGTGGGCCCCCTGGGGCAGGACTGCAGGTCTTCTGGGCCTTTCTAAGCCTTGAAACTGTGCCAGTGGCCCCTTCAGACGAAGCTGAGGAGCGGCCTTCATTCAAACCCCAGGCACCTGCTCTGCGTGGTCCTGAGCTCGGTGTGGGGAGGAATGCAGATACATATGAGAAGCGTGTACTGATATGGGGGAGCCTTTGGGAAGGGCTGCAATCTCTTACCTAGCCACGACTCTGCTGTCTGACTGGGATCTGAACGCGCTAACACCTAATCTGCCTTTTGTTCCCTGACCACCCATCCCTGTCCTTTTCCACTTCACCCACCCCTGCTTCCTCAACTCCTTTTGTTTTAAATCACAAAATGCAGACTCCCAACTATAGACAACTATAGATGCGACCCTGGACTCAGAATCTCTCCAGAAAATTACCTCTGCTCTTTGCACTCTTTGGAATACTTAAGTGTCAACATTTAAAAGTTCTACTAGTGGTGTGTGTGTGTGTGTGTGTGTGTGTGTGTGTGTGTATTCACACCCATTACCCATACACAGATAATCCACAGAGGGCATTTCTAAGTTAAGCACAGGCCCAGGGCTATACAACCAACTTTGAACGTGAATCATAAATTAAACGTAAGTATTAAAAAGTTGGCAAGACTCTTAACATGAGGTTTTATTTTCACTTGCAGGTCTGTTAAGTTTGAACAAGGGTGACACTTAGTAGCCACATGCAAGAGTATTATGTCAGAACAAGAAAAGGGGCTGATTCTCCCTGTTTGTGTTTGTTTTTCAAAGGTGTAATGCAAAAAAATGGTATAGTGAGCAGAATATTCTGACCACTCACTGGAACTTGGTGATACAAAGAACTCGGGGAAAAATGAACAGATCCCTGAGCTACTGTGAGGTGCACGGGAAGGAAGGTTCATGGAGATTGACAATCAGCACTACTGAGGATGGCTCACAGGGCAGTGTCCCAGCCTGCCTGGAGGTCCCGAATGGAGAGGTCTGGGGGTGATTCTGATGCAGGTAGCCAGGGGCCTTACTGAGGAACTCACAGGCTCGGTGAAAACCTGCTGACCATCTCCATGACCCGCATCTATATGATGGGCACACAGGGAGGGACTCATTTGACTCTTCTCGTAATTTTAAATTTTTGTAAAACGAA
Organism: Callorhinus ursinus; assembly: GCF_003265705.2. Lineage (NCBI taxonomy): Eukaryota > Metazoa > Chordata > Mammalia > Carnivora > Otariidae > Callorhinus > Callorhinus ursinus. The sequence goes on from NW_027397071.1 coordinate 922,789, forward strand.
AAGTCAAACCAAACCAAACCAAAAACCCATCCTTTCACGGTGTGCCTAATTTACCAAACGCCCCCACATCTCAGAAACATAAGCGAAAAAGACAAAGGAGAGGGTGGAATTCTCTTCCAGCCCCCAGTTCTTGGCTCCGTCTGGATCTATGTGTGCCTTGAAATTCTTCTACACTTGTTGAAAAGCCACATAAGGGATGCTTAGTCAGAAGTCTGGCCACTTCATATCAGACCAGATGACAGACTGACAGCATATACTTAGTACAGCATGTACTTTTGTCCTGGACCCTCCAGAGGACAGAAGAGGGGCCCCACCACATCCACAGGTGTAGATGCATTTTCCCCACTGGGTGCGGAGCTACAGTCCGAAATTCTTTTCCTAGGGGCTGAGAACCCAACATATGTGACTGATTAGAGCTAATATCTCATTTCTAATTCCATTGATTCCATGAAAAGAGCAAGTCCCAAAGACCATGGCTATTCTTAGCAATTTCAGCTCCTCCCCCACGGGGCTTCCTGCCTCTGCAGGAGGGAGAAGGTGGCCAGGAGGGAGTCTTGTCCCATGTGGGCAGCGAGTGTCAATGGGACACCGTGTCCAAAGCACCCGCCTGCGGTCAGAGCCACAGAAACCCACACATGGGTCTCTCCTGCCTCCTGTCTTTCCCATTTCCAAGTCACAACTGTTGCAGAACCACCATTAATAATGAGAAGACTCCTTTGTGGGCTCAAGAACCCCGCGACTTCTACACTCAAAATGCGTCCCTCCTCCCTAGCCCTTTAATCTCCCTGTGGTTTGGGTAGGAAAGCCTCTCCATGGCCCTCCTTTTCGTTACCACAGGAAAGAAAAAGTGTGGGCTCCATCCATCCAAATTAAAGATTTTAGTTCTCAGGGTGGATTTTTTCAATGCAGACATAGCAACAGCCCGAGAGGCCTGATTTCAGGCTCCTCGGAGAACGGAAGAGAGGATGAAGCCGACTGGCCCTGTCAGCCCTCCTGAGGCTGTAGGGTTCCACACAATATCTTGCTGGTCTTCCTGGCGGTGGCCTCAGTGAGTGCTTGTAAGGCTGAATAGAATTAATCACATAGAATGTCCCTCAGCATTCTCCGGGTGTAGCCAGCCCTTGTCTTTGAGAGGCCCCGTGGTTTCACAGACAATGCTTTGGGCCTGACGTTAGCTCAGCACTGCCTTCAGGGAGCTGTGTGATCTCAGACAAACCTCCCAACTTCTCTGAGTCTCATTTTCTGCCCTGGGGAGAACAAAAGCCTTGCACCAGAATTACTAAATGTTTTCTATGAACTCTTCCAGCTTTAAAGAGATAAGAATAAAGATTCAAGTCAACACTGGCTTTCCCTTAAGTCAAAATTCCCACCAAGTTGCCAAAGGCCACCATATTTTTTCTGCATCCTGCTCTCTATTCTTCAGGCTTTGAAAACAGACCAGGTTGAATGCAACCTCATGGTTCACACTCACATGGAAAAATCAGAGCCCCCAAAGCCAGCACTGGGGATAAAATGATAAATGGAAACGAACTTTATCATCCAAAAATACCCCCTCGAACTCTGAAGAAATATCGATAATAACTCTCCATCTGCTGAATAAATCAGAACAAGACTGGAGATCCTACCCAACATTGTTTGAGCATGGAGGACAGCCAGTAAAGTACTACGGTTTCATGAAAACTGATCTCAGGAGAACTGACATAAATAAAACATGTCAGAGTTTTAAAGAGGAAAAGAAAATAAAAGGGATAGCAGAAGTGTTTTCTGTTTATTATTATCCTCACTGTAAAGAGCTTTTGTAGGAAGGGCACAGGTCTAGGAATCAGGATGCTAGGGTTCTACTCTAGCCTCCACCACAGAGTCCCACCCAAACTTAGGGAAATCATTTTTCACCTCTCTATACAGACTACCTTTCTTCGTGATTGTGAGGCTCAGAGAAAACATTAAATAAAACATAGAAAAGGGCTTTGGGAGGGGGTGGTGAGAAGTACCTGAAACTTAAGATGCTTTGTGAATAAACTGCATGGCTATTTATAAACAATATGGTGGACTGACTCCTCCAAGTCCTCGAGCAAAAGAGCAGTGGGAGCAGCGGCTACTTTAGGGCGCCCCCAGCAGGTTGGCCCTGGTGTTGGCACCAGGCGAGAGCCCAAGATTTCCATAGGAAATCCACAGGACCTTCCCCAGATCTGAGCTCGGCCTGGGCTAGGCGAGGTGCGAGACCTGTGGTAGGGATGAGCAGGGCGGAGTTGAGTGAGAAAGCTCAGTTTAGTCTTCACTGCCGAGCAGCCTACAACGCTATAATTAAGCCCCCTCCGCCATTCGCACCCCGACAAGTCCCAGATCTGTTGGGTAGGGCCCAAATTTTTACAAGTGAGGCTCTCAGTTCTCCTGGCCAATCGCTCTCTTCTATCTCAATACTCTGTGGAGAGGGGTTGGGCGGGGGGAGCCCAGGTTCTCCTGAAGTCATCTCAAGGTGTGGGGTGGCCCTGGGTGACTGACAGTCAATCGTTACTCAGGGTGTGAGAGCTCAGATTAGGGGACTCCCACCAGTTTGAAGAACTCCTGGCTTAAATATGGACTCTTGGTGCCTCCAGTGAATATCTGGTATGTTCCCCACCCCAAACAATGTCATAAATGTAGTCTACAGTCTAAATGACTAATCAGCCATATAAATGGACCAAAATATCTTCTGAGGCTAAAGTAAGAACAGCTGTAATGATTGTAGTACATAGTTGGAAACTCAAACTGGGATAAGTCCAATAATTTATAGGTATCTCTGCATGTTTACATAAATGTGGTCAAATGCCAGAATTACTAGCATGTACCATATGGAAAATAAAAATCATTCTTGGGGGTGGGGGGACTCTCTTAGATATTCTAACTGGGAAAGGACTTTGAAAATACATGGCACAGAAAATAGTGCATGCAATCTGAGCCACATATAATGATCTTTGGGAGGTCAACACCACAAAAAATTCTCCCTTTTAAAAATAGGATTTTCTGACGTTTTCCTCTTCTTTATCCCTTTTCCCCAGATCCCGAGCTCCTGATAGAATGTGGGAGGCGGCCGCTGCGGAGGCACACCACTATGATTCTCAGGCTTTGGGGATTGTAGGTGGGGGCACGGGAGTGTCAGAGATTATGTTTTGACTTTCTCATACTGATGCAGAGTAAAGGGATCCCCAAAGAGAAAGAAAAGGAGATTTATTTATCACTTGGCTTGTCAGCCACGATGCAGTCAATTTCCACAGATTTTACGTGGATCAGAAGGAAATGCATTATTTGAACAGAATAAGTATTTCAGAGAACCATAGAATTTTAGCATTAGAGGGAAATTTAAGGGTCATTATATTTTACAAATGAAGAACTCTTCCCCAAAGTAAAGTGGCTTCTTTAAAATGTATTACTATCAGAGCCGTGAACATCCACTTGAAAATATGTATAAAGAGAAAAAATAAGTGGAAGAGGAAGAGGCAAATAAGGGGGAGATGGTGGTTTCACAGAGAGAGACAGAGATGGAGAGAAAGAGACAGAGAGAGGGAGAATAAAGAAAAACACGAGATGTGAGGACGTGAAGAGGCGGTCTGTAAGAGGGCTGAAGACAGAGTGATTGTTGCACAAATATGAGAAAAATACCATGATATATACTTAATGATATCCCACGCTTCCCTTTCTTGATTTCCTCTACATAATGAGCCAACCCTCCAACTTACCAAATGGGACATCTTGGAAGAATCCAGATTTCTGGGCAGTCCCAAACACTGGAAAGACTGCCACCAGCTTTAACAAATAGATCCTAGTCTAATTTGGACAGTGTCTGGAAGAGACCCGAGAAATAATCTTTTCAGTTTTTGATTTTTGTGCTTTCTCCCCCCTCCGCCACACCTAAACCATTCCAGAGAGATGGAACTCTCTGGTGATTCTATTCCCAGAAGGAAGTTGCCTGCCCTGAAGCATCTGGCCTGGCGTCCTCATGTTGCACAGCTCATAGCTCATCTTTCTCTGTGCCCTGGGCAGCTGATCTGAATATAGAGTTTGCATGAACTTCAAAGGAAGCTGGCAGGATGGGGTTGGGGCCTCGCTGCTTTAATCAAGATGGATTCAAAACCTCTGCTTATCACGTAGAAAACTAAAACCAGCAATGGAGAGCTAATTGACAATGACTAAAATGGAAATGGCAATATAAAAGGTGCAGGGAGCTCAATGAGATTAGATTTAAAGAGGTAATACCCTCCTAGCAGTTGATGATGGATCACATTTACTTCTTGCCTCCATAAATAATACAGCACATGGAATAAGATAGCCTCCTATAAGGTATGAGATGGGAAGTTCAGGAAAATATGCAAAAGCTCAGAAACATTGTTTCCACCTGCCTGTCATGGTATTGATATCCTTCCCATCTTGAGCATGGGCTCCTCATTCAAGCTTCTTTGGCCAATGGTGGGAGCTGTACCCCTGGCCACTCCGCCATGACTCAGTACCTCATGGGGACATCACTTGACACCTGCCTCTTCTCTTCTGGAGCTCTATTTCATATAGGGACTGTACACTGGAATGCATCCAATGTTGACGGGTTCTGAATGATTTTTTCCCAAGCTGGTCTCCTTCAGGGAAGCATGGAGTCAGGCACATAGTAGGTGCTCAAAGAGGTTTGTTGAATAAATGAGGTAAAAAGAAACTAACTTATCGTTCCTGTAACCTTGCCCCGGCACCCAGCACAGTGTGAAGCACATAGATAATATCTGAGCCTCATTCACAACATACATTGCCTTGAGAACAAGATGGAGTCCCTATGGCTCAAGACTAAGGAGTCCATTGTATTCTTTGCTGAGTGGATACTTGAGAGCTGCTCTAAGCCTGTCAGTGCCAGAGCAGGAAGAAGAGTTGAGGAAGGAGTACAGCAGAAAAGGAAGAGGTACCTGGAGCTAGTCCTGGCCATGAATGTCTCAACAACATTTTCATGAATTATTCTTTTGAGTTTTCTCCGTCTTATAAGACAAACACGATTTCTAGGACCTCTCCTTCCCTCACCCTCTCAGAGATATCAAAGGAGGAACTGTTCAAGGATAGGAAGCAAGGAGAAAGATAGATACTGACAGATTGGATGTTTTTCACTCTCCTTTAGGAAGTTTTTTCAAATCACACACACAGAAACATCACCCCTTTTCCCCACCCCACTCCCACTCCAAGTCTACTGCTATGCAGTCCTCTCTAAGCAAAGATGTGACCAAAGGACAGGTATGTAAAATACTCTAGGACTTTCTCCTGATATTCTAAGGGGCAGAGGAGAGGCAAAGGAAGAAAACTAGAGAGAACCAAAAACAAACCTCTCTAGGAACATGTATTTTAAAAAAAATTTCCAAAGACGTTATGTAAGTGGTCAATAAATACATGAAAACACGCTCAACATGTCATTGGGGAAATGCAAGTCAAAACCACAGTGAGATACCACTTCACACTCACTAGGATGGCTAAAACAAAGAAGACAGAACATCACAAGTGTTGATAAAGAATCTGGAGACGTGGATGGAACTGGAGGGTGTCATGCTGAGTGAAATAAGTCAATCAGAGAAAGACATGTATCACATGACCTCACTGATAGGAGGAATTCTTAATCTCAGGAAACAAACTGAGTGTTACTGGAGTGGTTGGGGGTGGGAGGGATGGGGTGGCTGGGTGATAGACATTGGGGAGGGTATGTGCTACGGTGAGCGCTGTGAATTGTGCAAGACTGTTGAATCACAGATCTGTACTTCTGAAACAAATAACGCAACATATTTTAAGAAAAAAGAAAAAGAAGAAGATAACAGGAGAGGAAGAAAAGGGGAGTATGTCAGAGAGGGAGACGAACCATGAGAGATGATGGACTCTGAAAAACAAACTGAGGGTTCTAGAGGGGAGGGGGGGAGGGGGATGGGTTATCCTGGTGATGGGTATTGAGGAGGGCACGTTCTGCATGGAGCACTGGGTGTTATGAACAAACAATGAATCATGGAACACTGCACCAAAAACTAATGATGTAATATATGGTGATTAACATAACAATAAAAAAATTAAAAAAAAAAGAATCTGGAGAAACTGGAACCCTTGTATACTGCTAGTTGGAATATAAAATGGTGCGGCTTCTTTAAAAAACAATTTGGCCGTTCCTTAAAAATGAAACATAGACTTATATGACCCAGAAATTCCACTGAGTACACACCAAGAGAATTGAAAACATATGTATACACAAAAACTTGTACACAAACATTCATAGAAGTGCTATTCGTAATAACTAAAAGGTGGAATGAACCCAAATGTTCATCAACTGTTGAGTAGATAAAATGTTCTATATCCATACAAAGAAATATTATTCAGCCATAAAAGGAATGAAGTATTAATACCTGCCACATCATGGATGAACCTTGAAAACATAAGTGAAGGAAGCCAGATACAAAAGTTCATGTATTTTATAAAATGTCCACAATAGGAAAACACAGAGAGAAAGTAGATTGGTGGTTACTAGGGAGAGGGGATGATGCAGACTGACTGCTAATGGGTCGGGGTTTCTGATAAGAGTAATGAAAATGTTCTAGAATTGGATACAAGATGAGCAACCTTTTGAATATATTAAAACCACTTAATTGTACATTTTAAAGGGTAGATTGTATGGTGTGTGAATTATGTATCGGTAGAACAATTTTAAAAGAAGGAGAATGTTGCTAAAGGACAATTAGGGCCCTGCTGGGAACTCTAATCTCAACTTGAAAAGTTTTTCTAGTTACAAAGAGCACCAGCCTCCCTCACCCCTCACCACCCACCCCACAACTCCCCAACACAGCCCACAATCCACAATCCTCAGCTACTCATAAAGGAAAAAAATACGAGGAGAGAGTTAAATGAGCAACTGGAGGTGAACTGAGATATACCTGGCATTTGCAGACATTCTCTGTGAGGGGGTGGGGAGGAGGTTGGACAGAGGAATGGGAATAATGGAAGATGAGCCGCCAAATCTCAAGAAGGGATCACACGCTGAGATGTAAGGAAGGCAGAGTGTCTCCAGAGAGGCCTCTTTTGAATCCCTTTCCAATGTTGACTATACGTTAATGTGGCCAATATAATCTGCTTTAGACAAAGAAGATGGGAGGTCAGCTCTGCGCAAATGTGAGGCTTGTCTGCCTACTGGGCTCCTACATGGGCTCCCCCACTGCTGACCTAACCTCTCCCCTGGTTCAGGGGCTGCTGGGTCCCTGCCCTTGATTCCTTTCTCTCTCCTAGGACGTGTGACATCTTAGGAAGGGATGTCAGTGTATTGCATGATTAGTCGCCTATTTACGTACAAAATCAACTCTAAAAAATCAAATTGACGTTTAGGGAAGATGCTAGGGAACCAATTATTTTTTTGAAAATAGCTTTTATCATGCCTTTCCTATGCAAATTGTACCACTGAAAAAGCAAAGACCGCATGGGTACCTAATTACAATATTTCAGCAAATTCATAAAGAAAGAATAATAGCACTGGAATCTCAGTGTACCTTAAGGAATTAAGAAACAGGGTATAAGACATCAATGAGTACTAATTTCACAGAAAGAGAGACATCAAGACACACGTGCCACCTGAGGGAGAACACATTAGCCTTGAGGTTGTCATGCCAAAAAGAACCCGGGCTGAGATAAGTGAAATATAGAGGCCAGAGGAACAGACCAAACTTTGTTCTGGGGAAGCAGTGAGCAAAACCCAGACCATAAGAGACTCTACATATAAGTGATCCAGTTTCTTCAATAAATGAATTGTAAGGAAAAATAAGGAGATGGAGGGCAAAACCTATGGACCAAAAGATGCTTAAAAGGTATATATATATGTATATATATATATATATCTTTTGAGTTTTCTCCGTCTTATAAGACAAATATATATAGGCAAAACCAGTCAAGTGTTTAGGAATGTACACTTGGGTGTAAAGACTATAAAGAAAAGTGGGAAGTAGTTTTCATAAGTTAGGATAGTGGTTATTCTGATGGGAAGAGACGGGAGCATAGTGGGGGCTTCTGGGGGTGACTAGAAAAATTCTCTTATCATGGACAGGTGCTTTTCAAGAGGGCTAGCCTTAAAAGAACTATTTTAACCTGTCCATTTGCTTTTTATGGTTTTCTGTTACTTGGATTCTAACAGCAAAATGTTTCTAAAATAAACATTACATGGATTAAATGAAGTCAGCTATGATGGGAGAGATGGAAAGAAAACCCAGAAAATGAAGAGGAAAATATTAAGAATAAGGGAGGAAAAGTCACATTTATGACCACACAATTACTTTTTATAGGGAAAGCAGAACCCATTTCTCTACCATAAAGTCCTTGGTGCCACCCAGGATTTCCCTCTGTAAAATGCACAGTTAATTTGGCCACCCGCAACTCTTGCCATGAAATTAAGGAGATGGAAGAGCCCACAGGAAAGGATTGGAAAAGAGACTGGCTAGGTAAGAGTGTGAGATTGGGAAAATGGGAAGTGTCTTGAGACCACCATTTGGTCGAGGCCTGGGCAGCAGCACGGCAAGCACGGGGCACAGTATCGGTGTTGACCCCCATCAACTAGACCCCAGCATCCCCAGGAGCAGCTGGAGAAGTCAGGACCCGTGCAGGGAAATGTCAGCTGTGTCACAACCTTGGGAGCCCAGAAGTGAGGCCTCTGTGTCTGCCTGTCCACATGTCTGTCAGCGTGACATTTTGGGTCAATAAATATTCATCAGGATGCACCATTTCAGCTGACCTATGCTACCCCTGCTGCTAGAGGAGAAAATAAACAGGGCCTGTGGGTGCAGAGGACTTCTGCCCTTTTCAGAGCTGCCATTGTGCTCTGTGTGTGAGCCAAGAGCTCAGACAAATTTTTGCTTCCTTGAGTCCCTTGGGACTTGTGCTTCTAATATCTGGCTTGGAACCAATTCCTTCCCTGTGGTAATATAGTGCCATCAACATGTCAACTATGAGAGAAGAGCATTCCAGGGGAAGTTAGTAAGTCAATGAACAATTCTGTCTACAGGCAGCCTGCCAGTGGGAGGGTTCCCGGACACGGTTTCTTTCTTCCTCCTCTGTGCCCCTGGCATCTAGTTCCATACATTTGTTTGGCTTTTCTTCTCATTGCTAGGCATACATATCTGTTTCCACCACCAGACTGGGAGCCATTCATTCAATTTATTTATTGAGCAATTCTTATGTGCAAAGCATTGTGCCAGATAAAGTGGCAAATAAAATAGTATCTCATAGAGCTAAGAGATAGATATTAGACAAACATACAAATATATGTATAAGTACACATGTTGTGAGTGATAAGAAAGAAAAGAAAAAGGCCAGACAAGTGATTACATAGGGAGGTCTGTGTGATATTGCCACATCAGGAAAGGTTTTAGTCAGAAAGTATAAGTAGGGATTGGCCGGGCCAGACGTGGAGAGCACATCACTGGGCAGGGAGTGTGTCCAGAGAACGAGGGTGATGGGGACAAGCCAGGGACGGAGAGGTAGGCAGGACCATAATGTGAAGAACCTGGTAGACCCTGTTGAGGATCTTAGATTTTTAACTTCCGTGCCATGGGAAGGAGCACATGCTTAGAAAGGGGAAGACCCATTGGGTGACAATGGAGGCATGGGCTGAAGCAGAGAAGGTGGTGATGGAGAAAAGACAGCAGCTCTGAGATGTCTCTGAGAAGCAGATTTGGTAGGAATAGTGCATGGATGTGAGCAGTAAAGGTTCATTCTACAACTTCTTGAAGAACATGCAGGTAGCTGAAGATACCATTGATTAGCATAACCCAATATCCAAACAATACAAGACTAGCACATACGTGCACAAATGCTAAAGCATGACTGAACTCATTTATGAATATTGATATAAAAACTTTAAATAACAAATTAACAAATCTAATCCAGCAGTGTAATACTAGCAGCTACCATGTATTAAGTATCAACATTTACCACAGGACAAACACCGTTCTCGTATTTGCATTAACTTCTTAACTGAAGCATAACTTAATTACTTACATTAACTCATTTATCTCCATGACGACCACATAAGTACTATTATTATCCTCATTTTACTGTTGAATAAATTGTGGTTCAGAAAAATGAACTACTTGACCTGTATCAATGTGGATGACTCTCCCGGACATAATAAATAGAAGAAGCCAGAAACTTCTTCTCACATAGGATCTCACTTATATGAAGTTCAAGAATAGGCAATCTATGACATCTATGGTGTCGAAATAGGGGTTACTCCTGGGAGGAGGGAATAGTGACTGGGAGGGAAAGTGAAACAGGCTTCTTAGGTGCTTGAAATGTTATTTTTCTAGATCTACGTGATTGTTACGTGATATATACATACCAAGTTGTAAACTTCAGATTTGTGCACTTTACTATTTATGTTTCACCTCAATTCTAATGAAAGGCAATGACATCTTGGGAAAGGCATTGGGAAGACACAAAAATTTAATATCTTTATAGAGAGAGAGCCCTGAAAACCAGTAAAAAACAATAAAAGAATTTAAAAATCAATCTATTAGTGAATGAAGGACATAAACACACATTTCACAAAAAAGAAATGTAAGTGGAAAATAAATATATTTGAAATATATTTAAGTTGTAAACTAAGAAATGCAAGTTAAACATTAATGAGATATTTCTCTCAACAAATTGACTAAAAAAAGAAACAGTTGATAATACTAAGTGTTATAATGTGGGGAAATTCACACTCAAATGTTGCACACATAAATTGTTACCAATTTTCTGAAGCCAATTTTATTGAATGTATCAGAAGTCTTTTCAACTGTATATACTTTTTTTTAGAGAGAGAAAGGGCAAGTGAACAGGGGTGCGGCGGGGAGAGGCAGAGGGAGAGAAAGAATCTTAAGCAGGCTCCATACCCAGCGTGGAGCCTGGACTTGGGGCTTGATCTCACGACCCTGAGGTCATGACCTGAGCCAAAATCAAGAGTCAGATGCTTAACTGACTGAGCCACCCAGCTGCCCCACTCAACTGTATATTTAAATAGCAATTCTATTTCTTTAAATTTATCTTAAGGAATTACTCCACAAATGTATTTGGCCATACCCATGTTCACCATAACTCTCTTGATAAAAGCAAAAATTTGGAAATTACCCCTGCATAGGTGATTAGTGGAAAAATTATTGTATAATTTAATTTAAGGCAGCATGACATGCAGCCTTAAAAAAATAATGATGCTGATCGATATTTATTAGCATGGAAAGATGCCTATAATATATTTAATTTTTCTAATTGGGTATAAAATCATATGTTATTATGTGGGTATTCATACAAATTTGTGTGTATATATGCATGATATAGATAAATATGTATAATATATATTATATAATTATAACTACATTAGCTGGATGGATGGGTTTTGAACCAAAATGGTAAAAACTGTTATCTGCGGGTAGGACTATTGGATGATACTTATTTCTTCCCTATAATTTTTCTCTACTTCATGAATTTTTTATAATAATATATTTTATAACTGTGTATGTGTGTGTATGTATACACAAAATTTAAAAAGAAAGGACATGTAGCTAGATTTCCTGGCAGTTTTCATTTACACGCTTCATCTACGTTATCTTTCTTTGAACAGCATAAGCTTTAAAAGATAGTAGTCACCATTCATTTAGTGCAGAGTTTCTTACCTGGGGCATTGTTTTTCTCCTTGATAGAGTAGTTGAATTTCTTCTGAACATCTTTTCTGGGCTTTGAGGAGTTTCCTACATTGTAACCCCCAAGGCAGAGCCGGAAGTTACTCTCCCAGGCTCCCTTGTTGCTGACATCAGACATGTGAATTAGGTGTTGCCAATCAGCAACACCCATGTGAGACCTCAGCTTGGAAGCTAAAGCTACATAGAGGTAGACATGAATGGCATCCATCCCAGCTGAACATGACCACAGGGGCTTAATGGCTGAGCTCCTGGCATCCAGGACCAAGCATTATCAATGCAAGCTACAGTGTCTCTCCAAGAAACAGAGTGGTTGCCAAGTGTTGGCAGCAATGGTGTTTTCACTGGAGCAAATTCTATAGTCTGATTTGGTGTTGTTTCTGGCCTCATCATTTCTAAGTCTGGTTTTCTTGCCCTCCAGAGGATTCTGGGAGTTGCTTAATATTTGTACAAATTATTTTTCTGCCTAAACTGACCAGAGCGGATTCTATTATTTGCAACAACAAAAAACCTGTGCCTAATAGTATTACCTTCATTCCCATTTTACAGATGAAGAAATTGAGTCTTTAAAAAATGCAGAAATTTCCCTAAGATTACATAGCTAGTGAACAGTGGGACAACATGCAAGTCCAAGCCTTTTGAGTCAACTTCTAAGCTCTTTAGGAATCTAAAATTAAGATATTTCAATATCCACCATGAAACAAGTTCATCAATAAAAGCAAATGTTACCATTTAATGAGTAATTATTATGTACCAAAGTTGTGCATCATCCATGCTAGAGATCATCTAACCACCCTCATTTACAGATGAGGAGACTGGGGCTTAAAACATGACGGAATTTGCCCAGTGTCCCTCAGGGAGGTAATGGCAGAACAGGGAGAAAAAATTAGGTTTGCTGACTCCCATTTCCTTTACATCAGTGGAGGAGGAAGCCATTTCTTAACCCACATAGAAATGCTATGTCTCTCAAGTCCAGTGACTAAATGAAAATCTTGTTTAAATGTAAGAAGACGTAAATATTAAATGTATGAGAAATAACCAAATTTAAAATATTGCCAACCAGTTAACATGGATACTCTGGACCATGCCACCATCACCCACTTTGAGTGTAACTGAGAAGCCTAAAATAGCTTTTGAGGGAAACTCCATGAAAACATCCCCTGGAGAACTGAGATCACATTTCCATCTGGCTCTGACTTTTCAGAACCTACAGAATTTAATCGACCAGGTTTGATGCAAGAAAATTATCTTTTCTGCAGAAATTGGGAAAGTTGTTAGATCCCTTGTTAATGCATAGAAAAATACAAGATTGATTGTCTAAATATTTTTAAATAAAAATATTTTACAGTAGACATAACTATCTGCACATTCATATATAATACTTTTTGTGTCAATAAAATCCAAGATCTGTTTTACCCTCAGGACCATTTTTATGGAATCTGGGGAGAAAAATCTTGTGTCATATGAAGAAAATCAAACCTTTAAATTTCTGATTCATTTCCCTTTAAACCATCCAAATATTGCTTTTTATGGTTTATGTAATAGCCAAACAGTCTCTAAGGGGCTATTAAAGCACTTTAAGCCTTGCGTCCCTTAAAATAAAATAATAAAACAAAAGTTAACATGGAGGAAGTAGGTTCCAAGTCAATCTACTTGGTCTACAAAAGTTCACATCAGTCTAACACTTGAAACATCTAACTGGGTTCTGAATTTTCAAAATTTTCCTTTTCCTGTGAAGAGTCCCCATGAAGACTGCTTGAGTGCTCAAAATCTATCTTTCATCAGAAAAATAAAACCCTGAAACCCAAGCACCCAGTTTTTCTCCACCAAAAATTACCTCGAGGAGTTTTTTTGTTTTTTGTTTTTTTATTTGTATTTTTTTAAAATTTTTTTAAAGATTTTATTTATTTATTCATGAGAGACAGAGGGAGAGAGAGAGGGAGAGAAGCAGAGGGAGAAGCAGGCTCCCAAGGAGAAGGGAGCCCGATGGGGGACTCGATCCCAGGACCCGGGATCATGACCTGAGCCGAAGGCAGACGTTTAACCATCTGAGCCACCCAGGCACCCTCGAGGTGTTTTAGAGTGAAGGTATTACACAAATCTAAACCATATGCTTGTTTACATGTAATCCAAGAGACAATTATTGGAAAACTAAACTAAGAGAGTCTACTTTTCAAAACCACTGAGTGGTTCAAATACTGGAGTGTGCAGTTCACTAAGGGTGAAATTAAGTAGAATCACACATTAATACAAAGTGGACTCCTTCTCTTCTTTATCACTATTTTTGAAGTGAATGCCTCTGGTTAGTTGAAAGAAATAATGTATTTTTGCTTTGAATGCTGCTTTATCTTAATTTTCCCATGAACCTACTTACATGAACAACTTGGGTAATTTGTAAAGAAGATTTAAGAAATTTAAGAGTGAAGAAGACCTTTCTCAAACAACAGTTTAAGACTCTGTGCCAGTTTGTAAACAGAAGAAATCCATCATAAGTTCACCATTTCCAGGAAATTAGAGAACTGGCCATTCCAATTTTTGGCTGGATAAAGACTACCTTGAATCTGAAGGCACACAGGCAAAGATAGCAACATATCACCTTAAGCAGAAGTCAGAGGAAGCCATTCAGAAGTTAACTAACTCACCCACTAGTATTTATTCAGTGCCAACTCCAGAAAGACAATATATTAGGCACTGGTGATATGACAGTGAACTAGAGAGACATGCACTTTCCAAAAAAAAAAAAATCAGATGACTAGAGATTTGTTTAGGAGTGCCATGGTTTGGTTTGTTATTACAAATACTGATTCCGGGGCTCCTTAGTGGCATGTTTTGTACTTTCAGAGAAAGGAAATATGGAAGTACAAATACCCATTGATGACTCTATTTTTAATGCTGTGATATTCAATCAATGTTTTGCATACCCACTAGTGCTTTCCTTATCTGGGATCCAATGACCCCGCTCATTATAGCACATATGATTCACTTAAACTTTTGTCATTTTCCATTAGTCTGTGTCTCACCCTAACCTACTCACTCCCAGCTTGCCTCTGCCTCTTTCTTCACCATGAAAATGGAAGTCATTGAGCTAGAACTCTCCGAACGCTTCTCTTTGCCGCCTTCAAATTTGTCTGGGTCCTATAAATTTAATACAATCTCAATAAATAACATCCATGATAAATGAGAAGGAAATGGAAAATGATATTAAAATAATGTTTTAGAAATGTTAAAATGCAGGAAAAAATGTGTGGATATTCAAAGAAATCTTGAAAAAAAAGAAATGAGAAATAATTAACTCTATGAGATAATGCAATATATCTTGAAACTTCAGTAAATAAAAAGGTTTGCTACTTAATAAAAAAGGAAAAACCAAAGGTATGGAATAAAGAGTTCAGAAACAGACTCAAATATCTATGACATTTTGGCTTCTGATAAAGGTGACATTTCAAACTAGGTGAGGAGAGAAGGGAAGAATTCAAAATATGATGTTGGGCAACTGGCTAACCATTGGAAAAATATTAAAAGTATATTTCTCTCATCAAAAATAAATTCCAGATGGATTAAAGATGTAAACGTATAAAACAAAAGATTTAGAAGAACATGAGGAATAACAGCAATGTTACCTTAAATCCTGAAATAACTGAAAAATAAGACACAAGCAACATGATTTTAAAACATTGAACATCAGGCAACAAAGGACAGTACTCCCTAAAAGACTGACACAGATGACATGAGTCTCAGGATTGCCGACCTCCATGCCTGGAGAGAGTTTCAAGGCACATTATAGAGAAGGGGAAACCAGGGATAGTCCAGGGATCTTTCTAAACTGAAGAGATGGAGCTAGGAGTCCAGGAAGACCAAGGCCACTAAAGCCACTAGAGAGAAAAGAGCTGTACACAGGGAAAGAGCTCGGAGGTCTTCAGAGGATCGCCTGGCAGTATTCAAGTCAGTACTGCTCAGTAAATGTGTGTGAGTGAACTAGTAGAAGCCTCAGAGACTGGGAAAGCAACCATGTGAAAAGTCTAGAGAGAACAATGGATCACAAAGGCTGGAAACCATTTTTGTTGCCAACAACACAGTGAAGAACCTCAAAACTCACAGGGCATCAGGTAAAGTACTCAGAAGAATTTGCCTTATTATGGAAAAAAATTAGCTCTAGGCTGAATGCTGTTCTGGTCCTACCTAACAAAGCTTAACAATAAGCTCTAAATGGATTAGTATTTTCCAAGTAACTTAGCTGTGTCCTAGCACAAAACTCAAGAATATTTCAAAATAATCAGCATCCAACAAGGTGAAATTCACAATGTGTGGCATCCAATGAAAAAAATTTACCAGGCATGCAATGAAGCAGGAAAACATGACCCATAATGAGAAGAAAAGTCAGTCCATAGAAACAGATCCAGAAATGAATAAGATAAGAAGCTGAAGAAAAGATTAAGCATTCTAAGTATAGACTTCAAAACTATAAAAAAGACCCAGCTCAAATTTCTAGGGGTGAAAACTATAATTTCTGAAGTGAAAAATACATTGGATGGAAATGATAGCAGATTAGATACTGCAGAAGAAAGTCTTAGTGGACTGAAAGACATAGCAATAGAAATAAGCATGACTGATTTCTTAAAAAATAATTTTGAAATTATGCATGTATTTTAATACATGAAATAAAAGAGAAAAGCCAAAGAGGAAAAAAGACTGCCCCATGTGACATGAAAATTAAAAGTGGCCTGGAATAAAACCTGAACAAAAGTTTTAAAAGACACATAACAAAGTGGGTTGAAAATATGAACAGTGCATTTGAGAGTTAAAGCTAACCTTCTTAAATTACAAAGATTCTTTTTTTTTTTTTAAGATTTTATTTATTTGAGAGAGAGAGAGCACAAGCAGGGAGGAGAGGGAGAAGCAGGTTCCCTGTAAGCAGGGAGCCTGACGCAGGGCTCAATCCCAGGACTCTGAGAGCATGACTTGAGCTGAAGGCAGATGCTTACTGACTGAGCCACCCAGGTGCCCCTAAAATTACAAAGATTCTTAAAATCAGTAGGAAAAAATGAACAATCTTTTTCATTTGGAAAAGTGAGAAAAATATGTTGTATAGTTATATTGCTATACTGCAGATTACCCCCAAAATTTAGCAGTTTAAAATGAACGAAAAACACCTACTATCTCAGGGCTTCTCTGGGTCAAGGATGCATAGTGGCTTATAGGAGAGGTTGCAGATCTCATGAGGTGGCAGGCAAGCTGTTGGCAGGGGCCACAGTCTCTGTGGGCCTCTCTAGAGGGGCATCTGCTTCAAGTTCACTCAGAGAGTTGTTGCCAGGTCTTGTTCCTTGCTGTCTACTGACAGGAGACCTCAGTTTCTTCTCTGTAGACTAACTGGGTGTCCTCATGACACGGAAGCTGGCTTCCCCCAGTGTGAATGTTTAGTCTTCCTTATCCTTGTATTTATTATCTACTAGGTCACTCAAAGAGAAATCACAGTCATTTTTTTAATATCATCCGCCTTCTTCTTATTCACTTGCCTCAGTTCAAATTTTCCATCTACACTGTAACATGACAGTAACATCATAATCATCTTCCTGCTTTCAGTCTGTCTCACTTCCAGATACACTTCACACCGATACTTAATTATTCTAAAGCAAAAATCTGTCCTTTTACTTCCATATTTGAAGCCTCTTGATTGCTCTTTATGGCCAACAATGACACCAAAACTCCAACCTCTGTAGCTTATCATTTAAGGAATTTAATGATCTGCTTCTACATAACTGTCCAGCCTCACCTCCTATCAGTCCCTGTTAACTAAGTTGCAGGTTCTTAGAACTACATCCCTGCCACCAAGCACATATCCTCATGTTTTCATCCCACTAGACCTTTGCACATATTATTTCTTCTGCCATGAATTGCTTCCATTCTTTTTATGGCTGGAAAATTCCTGATAATATTTTAAAATCAGATCAAACGGCATCTTCTCTATGAAGCTTTCTGATTCATTTTTAATCACTTCCTACTTTTGTATCAACCTGACATTGTATATATCTATCTATTGTAATGTTTGTCACAGTTCATTTAAATTACTTGTTAACATGCCCATCTCCCCACTAAACTCTGGGCTCACTGATGCTAGGTCCCATAGCTTATTTTGTCTTATGTTCTTAGTACCAGGCACATACATTTTGTTCTGCGAGTTATCATCTTAATAGATAAAGAAAAGGTATTTGGCAACATTCAATATCCACTCATGATAAAAAGGAAATCTTTAATGTGACAGAGAAATATATATCAACATCACATAATGGTGAAATTATTTTAATTATGTATAAATTAAAAGCTTCTCCTTTGAGGTAAGTAACAAGCAAGATGTCCAAAATTTCTATCTTCTACTTTCTTTTAGCATTGTGTTAGAGGTCTTAACTAGTACAATAAGGCAGGAAACAGAAATAATAGGTAAAAGGATTGGTAAAAAAACAAAAAGCCAAAATTCATTATTGGAAGATGATATTATATATGTAGAAAAACCAAAATTATCTGCAGGCAATGATATTTAATAAGAATTTTAAAAAGTTGCTGAATAAAAAATCAATACACAAAAATTATTTTAGAGACCCCCCAAAATATCATTTATATATAGGAATTTGACATGTGACAGAAGCAGGACTGCAGGTCAGTGGGGAAAATAAAATCTTTTCATAAATGGTGCTGGGGCAATTCAATATGCATATAGTGGGGAAGGGAGAGGAAAATGAAACTGGATCACTCTCTCAAACAATACCAAAAGTCAATTTATAAATCTGAATATAATAGGCAAAATATTTAAGCTTTTAGAAAATAGTATAGGAGAATATCTTCCTGATCTTCATAATGAGAATTATTTATTAAACATGACATAAAAACACTAATCATAAAAGGAAAAGATTAATAAATTGACTACATTTAACTTAAGCCCTTTGTTCATCAATAAAAACCACAAAGAAGGGGCGCCTGGGTGGCTGTTGTTAAGCCTCTGGCTTCGGCTCAGGTCATGACCCCAGGGTCCTGGGATCGAGTCCCGCATCAGGCTCCCTGCTCAGTGGGAGGCCTGCTTCTCCCTCTCCCACTCCCCCTGCTTGTGTTTCCTCTCTTGCTGGGTGTCTGTCAAATAAATAAATAAAAATCTTTAATAAAAAAAAAACACAAAGAAAGGGCAAGAACAAATCGCAGAATTTGAAGATATATTTGCAGCACATCTAACTGGCAAATGAAGAGTATCCAATATATAAAAATAATTCATACAAATAGATAAGTAAAAAACAAAATTAGTCTAGCAGGGATAGAGCCAAAAGACTTAAAGACACAAGTCACAAAAGAGGACATTTTTAATTGGCCAATTAGCATATTCTCAGGCTCTCAACCTCAAGGGAATGCAAATTAAAACTACAACAAAATTTCACCCCAGACTTAACAGGTTCACAGAATTGATTAAGTCCGGTAATGTCCGGTGTGGCAAGAGTGTGGAGCCTCTGGAATTCTCAGTTAGTTAGAATATAGATAAGCGCAACCTCTTTTGAAAATTGTTAAATTTGAAGTTATACATACCCCATGGCCCAGAATTCTACTTCTGGGTACCTAAGCTCGAGCAACTCCTGCACTTGTCAACTACAATACATGTACAAGAATGCTCATATCAACATGGCTCATATTTGCCTCCAGGTTAAAATAGCTCACCTGTCCATCAACAATAGAATGGGTGAACAAATTATGTTACCTTCATAGAATGGAATATTATACAGCAAAAAAATTATATAGACAAACCTAAAGAAGTCAGACACTAAAAATAATTACATTTATGTAAACTTTAAAATAGGACAGAATAAATCCTAAACTATATTTGTAAGGGACATATTCATAGGTGGTAAAACCGTAAAAAGAAACAAGGACTGTTCTGAGGGCTGGAAATGTGCTATTTCTTAATCTGCCCAGAGGTTACCCATTATTTGCTTCTTTGTATACAGTACATTTAAGTTCTATGTATGTTTCTACATGTGTATGACATTACAAAACCTGAAAAAGTCTTTAACAAAAGATGATGCAAGCTCAGCTAAACAATGCTATTGTTAAACTCTGCTTCGCTTCATAGAAAACATGATTAAGAACAAAGTTTTCCCCTTTGTATCATATGCTATTCTAAAGTCAACAGTGAACTCCATAAAACACCCATAATGCTGACTGATTAACCATAAAGCTTAGGTTCTCAAAGAATCTACCTCCAGGTCTATGGCCATACCCCCTGAATACACCCAATCTTAGAAGCTATGCAGGGTCAGACCTGGTTAGTATTTGGATGTGAGACTACCTGGGAATGCTAGGTGCTATAGTTAAAAAAAAAATTATATTTCCAATAAATAAGACATGATTGGAATATTGCTTACAGAAATGTCTGGCTTTCATTAGTATTGAACCAGTTTCCCAATATTTCAATGTATACTTTAACATTTTTAATAAAAAATTTAGATTGTTTTAGTTTTAATTCTCCAGATTAAAAACTTGTATTCACATAATAATAATGAAGATGATAAGAGTGATCACATATAGATTGCCTGAGTTTTAACTGAGGGTTAAAAACGTATTGTGATCTTGCTATGCTCTTGTGCATTGTATATTTGATCTGATCCAATGTCCACTGCAACCCTACAGTGCTAGTATATTTATAATTGTTTTGCAGGTGCCATTCACACAGGTTAGGTAATTTGTATATATGGCTTATAATCTAATGACTCTTAGCTAGGATTTGAAAGCAGATCTTTTTGATTTCCAACATTAAATGTTTCCTGCTATACCATATTGTTTTCCCTGAAAAACCCAAAGTATGTCAGGCTGAAAGTATTAGATTAGCAAAATATCAACTTCACTGAACACCTTCCATGTAGAAAATACAAAAGGGGTAAGGCATAGTTGAGAGTGTGGAAGGGTGACATAAAGTCATGCCTTAAAGAACATGATGATATCCCTTCAAGTCTGAGATGCTATGGTTCAAGTCAACTGAGGAGACAGTGATCACACATTAAACAGCTAGAGAGGGCGCCTGGGTGGCTCAGTTGGTTGAGTGTCTGCCTTTGGCTGGGGTCATGGTCCTGGGGTCCTGGGATCAAGCCCCGCATCGGGCTCCCTGCTCTGCGGGGAGCCTGCTTTCTCCCTCTGCCTCTCTCTCTCTCTCTCTGTCTCTCATGAATGGATAAATAAAATCTTAAAAACAAACAAACAAACAAACAAAAAACAGCTAGAGAACGTGCCAAACACCATGCACTTGAGATCAAAGCTGTGTGATACAGAAGTGTAGATTCTGCCTCCCTCTTTGTGTTACTTTTAACTTAAATTCTTGAGATTTGTCTGACTTCCACATGTAGTTTGGCCATAAACTATGAATAACTATTACTTCCATGGCTATTTCTAGACAGTTTGGTCTCATAACAGAACATTGGGCTTTAGCTATTTCCACTCTCGTGATTAGACCCAACAGTGCCTAATAGAGCAGTGGGCTAGGAGTGGGTGAGAATAATGAAGACCTTCCCTAGATTAAGGACTAGAACAATGGTGCTTAATCAGAGGCAATCCACCAACCACCACCAGTAGAGATGAGGAATGCTGCTAAACATCCTTCAATGCACAGGATAATACCTCCCTTCCCACCCCCAGCACCCCAACAATAAAGAATTATCTGGACCAAAATGCCAATAGAACAGGGTTGAGAAACTCTGGCTTAAAAGAACCTTTAACAGAAACAGAACAGAAGAACAGAACAGAAGAGGACTTGGGAATATGCCTGATGATTACAAAATTTTGCAATCAGCAGAAAGCAAAAGCACACACACACACAATTAGTTAGAAGAGATAATGGAAGATCTCAGTTTATCATAACAACAAAAAAAATTACCAAGAAATAGTCATAATTTATGAAAGTTTAAATATAATTTTTAAATAAGCGTTTAAATAAAACTTTAAAATGAGCACACACACACACAAACACACATGACAAATAAAAAAGCATATCATATTCTTGGGGAGAAACAAGCAATATCATAAAGATGCCTATTTACCCTAAATCTATAAATTTAACATGCCCTGACTTTTTAAATGCCCAAATGATTTTTTTTAACTAGACAACCTGATTCTAAAACAGAAAACAACAACAAAGAAAACAGGAAAATTCTGAAAGACAAGAGTAATAAAGGGGAATTAGTTTTATTAAACAATCAATTTTTATTTTATTTTATTTTTTGGTGCATTATTTTAAAAACTAAAGCCAGTTTATAAAAGCCAGTTTATTACACAATCTGTTACATAGTAAAGAAGAAGGAAGGCATGTTTTTTTCTAATTCCGCCACTCAGAAGAAATAACTAAATGTTTGTTGGGTGGACTTCCAGTCTTTTTTTTTAACAATAAAACAATTTTGAAGCTACAGATAATTAAAATAATGTGATATTGGCATGAAAGATAACTGGAACAAACTAGGAATCAAAAAGAGGCACAAATGCAAAGCAGATTTTATATATGTTAAAGGTAACATTTCAAATCTATGGATAAAAGATAGATTATTCAATAAATGATATTGAGACAACTAGGTAGCTATCTGGAAAAACATACAGTTCGATTTACCTGTTATTTATATGAATACTAGAAAAAACCATGGAATTTTTAAAAAGCAGCCTCAAACTATGGACTCTGAGAAACAAACTGAGGGTTTTAGAGGGGAGGGTGGTGGGGGGATGGGTTAGCCCGGTGATGAGTATTAAGGAGGGCAAAAAAAAGCAACCTCGAAGTAGAAAAAACTTTTCTAAGAACGTCACAAAACCAAAACCCAGGAATTATGAAGTAAAAGGTGAATATATTCACCTAGGTAAATAGAAAAGAATGACAAATGGGAAAATATATTTCCAACTTAAATCACAAGGAGCGAATCTCCCTAATATAGAAAGACCCCCCTAAATCAGTGGAAGCCCAACCACTTAAGAGAGATGTAAAGCAAGGAAATGGAGTGTCCACTGAAAAGGGAATTCAAATGGCTCTTAAATTTGTGAAAAGAAACCAATCTCACTCTTAATAACAGAAATACACAAAGATGACTTACTTTTCACCCCTATCAGGTTGCCGAAGTTCTAAAAAATTGTGTATGTGTGTGGGTATGGGGAAACACATATTCTCACATGTTGGCAGTGGGTGTACAAGTTGGCGGATCAGTCAGATTTGAACTAGACAACCTGATGCACATACCCTTCAACCCAGGAATTTTATCCTACGTATCTACTTACACATGTACAAAATGTGTAAGTTAATCAGAGAGGCATTGCCGGGAATAAAAAAAAAATTGCTAAGATCCCTAGATGTTTGTTGATAGTGACTATAAGAAGTCAGAAAGAATATAAATGCTCATTAAATGTGGGCCACAAATTACTGCATATTTATGATATAGATACTATACAGCCATAAAAAGTACTGAAGAAGCTTCTTATGTGTGAATATGGACCAACCTCCAGATCTGAAAGCTATATTGCAAAGAGAGAGAGAGAGCGAAGAGGAGAGCAATGCATATAGTATATCACTGTTGGTATAAAAATGGAGGTGGGGAGATGCCCATGCACACACAAAAATACCTATTCGGTCTCACGTGCGTAAAATCTCTCTGGAATGATACAGAGACAAGTAACTATGGGTGCTTCTTCAGAGTTGGGTGACTAGGGGCACCTGTGTGGCTCAGTCAGTTAAGTGTCTGCCTCCGGCTCAGGTCATGATCTCAGGGTCCTGGGATCAAGCCCCCCAGCGGGGGGGGGGGGGGGGTCCTTGCTCAGCGGGGGGTCTGCTTCTCCCTCTGCCTGCCGCTACCTCTGCTTGAGCTCTCTGTGTGTCAAATAAATAAAACCTTAAAAAAAAAAAAGAGTTGGGTGACTAGGTGGCAAACACAGAAACAATACTTTCTGTTCCTTGTACATATACTTTTGTACCTTTTGGATTCTGAACCAGATTGGACCATCACCTAATTTGAAAAACCCCAGCACAGTACCCTGGTCTCCAGCTCTGACCAGCCAAGTTTCCTGCCCCTCTCCCCACTTCCCCTGGCCCTTTCCAAGCTGTGGAATAGAGAGTTTCAGACAGGGGCATATCTTTTCTCTACACGCCTCAAACCAAGGCTGGCGCTCTGCATGGGTTCGCAACCGCCTGCTTTTCAATCCACAGGGGTGGAGAATTTAGCTTATTTTTAAATTGGGTGGAATTCAGAAAAGAACTGCCAACATGATTAAATAGACTGGAGAGGCTGGTTCATAAAGAAAGATGAAAAGACCGAAATGTGTGTAATTTGGCTAAGTGACAGCAGGGCCAGGCTGTGGTTAGCACATATAAGTATTCAAACACCAGGACAGGAGAAGAACATTCATGGACATAAATAGGGGAAAAAAATGAAAATATGAAAAGAAAAACAAAGTGTCTCGGTCTTTCTATCTGTCTCTATCTCCAGAGGAGCCTCTCCAGGAAAGCACTGGATGTCTTGTTCCTTGCACAACATCCTAGAAAATCTTTACCATTGCAGGGTGTAAAGTCCACATCAGCTCTCAGGCCAGGGCTTAGATATCAGCACAGAGACTTGACTTTAGCTCCCTTTCCCTCTGCCATGTCCTGGATACAAGTGGCCACTTCGCTTGCTTGCTCTCCCTTCCATAAGCATACCCAATGAAGGTCAGTCTTGCAAAGGGAGGGGTCCGTGCAGAGTATATGAATCATTCATTCATGTTTCAAAATCTTGCTGGGTGCCTATGGTAAGGCTGGAAGACAAGACTGCCTTTCCCTGCTACTATCAAGGATAGCTCATGATGGTTCTACTATCAAGAAGTGACCGTTGAGATGGCCAGGTCAACACAGACCAGCTCAGCAACGGTACTGGGCTGTCCATCGGGCCTATCTCTCTAATCAGTCTCTCATTAGGCTTATCCCTGGAACACACAGAAAATTTACATTACTGCAATGCCATTAAAAATGAGTACCATGGAGTTTACTTTGCTCATTTCGAATCTACCTGCCTGGTCTTTTTAACTGCTATATCTATCCCATCCCATATATTTGCTATTAACTAAACTTCAATCCAAATTCCTTTGAACTTGCGTATCAGTGTGCCAAGATATATGCTAACGGATATACATAGCAATGTGGTAGTCTACATAAAAATCTCTGTGTGCGCGTGTGTGTAAATGCAACAGTCTGTGTGTGCATTTCTGGGTTAATATCCATGTGTTGCTCTATATCTAAGAAGATGCACATATGGGCAAGATGAGCCAAAAACAAGATGAGCCAAAAAAAATTTAAGAAGCACTCTGGTAGGGATTCCAAAACTAATACCTAAGAGTATATTTTAAAACCATTTGTGGTTTATGTTTGTTTAAAGTTTTTCCCATTTATCAGATAAAGGAACTGAGCCATGGCTGAAACTGGGCCAGATGTGCTTACTATTGGCAGCGGCAGGTGAGGCCACACCCCCGTGGGCAGAATAAGAGGGTCTGAAGGAATAATAAGTATAATCCTCAATTATTCTGAAAAGACTTCCGGGTGAGGAGATGAAAAATTGGCAGTTGGGTCCTAGACTGTGGGTAAGGAGAGAATGACTTCTTTCTGGGATCTGGTTCTCTTGGGAAGAGGCTCTGGGGAGGCCAGCCATGCTAAAGGGCTTTCCCACATAATGGCTAGGAGCCAGACTCTGTTGTATGCAACCAGGTCAGGAGTCAAGCACGCCCAATAGCAAGGGAGGAAAGCAGGCTCATCGCTGCTGTGCCATGATTAGGTTTGCCTACAGATTACAGAACACTCAAACACACATAAACAAGTCCAGAAATGATTCTTCCAAGGATACTACAGTGACTTCCCCAAGTAATCAGTGACTCCACATTCCTTCTGCTCTACCGTCCTCAGCATTTGGCTTCCAGCCTCAAGACCACCTCATGTTCCAATATGGTTGCCATAGTGCATGTCATCACATACTCATTTCAGCCAGCAGGAAGGGAAAAGGAAAGCATCTCCCAGTTTTACCAGCCCCTGCAAGGAGCCTTCCCAGAAGTCCACTTCTATTGGTTTAGCCAGAACTCACTCTTGTGACCATACCTAGCTGCAAGAAAGGCTGGGAAAGGTATCTGTTTAACATGGCTCATCACCATCTCAAATAAAATTGTTTTTCTGTATCAAAACAAGGAGAGAATGGATATTGGGTGGAAAGTTTTTCCTGCAGTATCAGGGCAGAAGTGTGGCCTGTAGCAGACTGCATAAGGATGGCTAGCTGCCTGCTGAAGGATGATTTGGGTGTATGTTCCCTTTTCGTGATAGCTGGGGCTGTACCAAAAAAGTGACATTAAGCTTTACAATCTGTTCTTGGCTGTGCTGTGAGGCCTTCAGGAAAGGGTCTGTGTCCACTCCTGGGCAGAGGGGAGAGCAGCACCCACAGGCTGTGTTGGCTGATGGCAGCAGTGACCCGAGACAGCACTGGCTGTGCAGAAGCGCATGGAGCTTTCTGGAGCAGCAGAGCCCCTTTACACTCAGAGACCCTGGATCAAAGTGGTCCTTACTGATGAGGGGGACACAAGCAAGACCCCTTTGAGAGACTCCCTGAGAAACATGAAAGGGTAGGAACAGAAGCAGGCTGGGACTGCTGCTGTGCAGGTGAGGGTGAACTTCGTGCTGAACTCTGTATGTGACCGCATTTACAACCATGGACAGGAGAGCCTGAAGCACATTTGAATGACCCGAAATAAAGGATGCATTTCAAAACCATATGTTCTGTAAAGAAAGAATTGGTTAAGAAACTGTGGATGCCTGCATTTTAAACTAAATTCCAGCTTTTTTAAAGGTTTTTTAAAAATTTAATTGACAGAGAGAGAGTGAGCACAAGCAGGGGGAGCGGCAGGCAGAGGGAGAGGAAGAAGCAGGCTTACTGCAGAGCAGGGAGCCCGATGTGGGGCTCAATCCCAGGACCCTGGGATCATGACCTGAGCCAAAGGCAGACGCTTAACCCCTGAGCCATCCAAGCGCCCTGTAAATCCCAGCTTTTTAAAGTAAACAGTGGGGGACTCCTGGGTGGCTCAGTCGGTTAGGCATCTGCCTTCAGCTGAGATCATAATCCCAGGGTCCTGGGATCAAGTCCCTCATGGGGCTCCTTGCTCTGCTGGGAGCCTGCTTCTCCCCTCTGCCTGCCACTCCCCCTGCTTGTATTCTCTCTTTCTCTGATAAATAAATAAAATCTTTAAAAAATAAATAAATAAAGTAAACAGTGGTTGGTGCTCACTTCGGTAAGCTTGGTAATTTTTTAAAATAATATTTTATATATTTATTTGAAAGAGAGACAGCAAGAGCGAGAGACGGAACAAGCAGGGGGAGTGGGAGAGGGAGAAGCAGACTCCCAGCTGAGTAGGGAGTCTGATGAGAGGCTCAATCCCAAACCCTGGGACCACGACCTGAGCCAAAGGCAGACGCTTAACGACTGAGCCACCCAGGCACCCAGCTTGGTGATTTTCAAAGTATGTTTTTGAGGAACTCTCTATTTTGTGGAGTACCTCAGAGACCAGAGGGAGGCCAAAGGGGCTAGGCTTTACTCCCCAAATATCACATAGCTTACAACATATTCATATTTTTTGCATTCCAGATAACTTTTCATTTGAAAAATTATTCCCACTGCTCAAAAAATTAGAAATTTCTGACATTAGTATTAAACTTATTAATGGTAATTATCTAATAAAGTTGGTCTCATTACCTTCAACACAGAAAAATTGCAGAAAAACTGAAAAAGAAGATGTGGATGTATTATACCTATTCTTCTGAAGAAAAAAAAAATCCTGCGGTGCCTCGGTGGCTCAGTCAGCTAAGTATCTGACTCTTGATTTCGGCTCACAGCATGATCTCAGGGTCCTGGGATCGAGTCAGGCTCTGTGCTCAAGGGAGCCTTCTTGAAGATTCTCTCTCTTCTCTCCCTCTCCCCTCCTCCTGCTCACTCACTCTCTCTCTCTCTCTAAAATAAATAAATCTTAAAAAAAAAAATCCCAGCCTAAACAACATACGTTGAGATACGCAATGCCAGTCACTGTCATTTAGGTATGAAAGAATTTTCCGGACATCATCAACTACAACATTTAGGATGAGAGGAAGGGATTCTACATGAGGACAAGCTTTGAAAACTTCTATTTATTCATCTGGAAAGATGAAAGTAGTGGTGGAGGGAATGGGTGGATGGGTGGAGAGTGCAACAAAAATCTGATTAAAGTTTTCCAAGTCATGGAGGGATAAAGAAATGGAGAACCATAGACTCTTTAACCAAATTCTGGAATATCAGACTTGGTGAAACTTGAGTTTGAAAGAAGCAGATATACCACACATAAAAGGAAGTACCACTCCTTTCATACCGGACAAAAATATAAATTGGGTACAGAAAAGACTGAGAGACATTATGGACCACATGAGTTATTGTGGGTCCTGACTTCAATGAGTGGCTCTTGGGACTCTAATAGGAAATTGTAACCTACAAATGCCTTAGAGGCCATCCTAACCTTTTTGAGCCAGTGTTTTTTAGGGTAATCATGACTTTCCACATATAATCCCATCATTCTACTTTCAGACTTGGATACTGGTCTGGGAGGACCATGGACTGACATGGATTCTTATGAGTGTTTATATAATGGGGAGCACTGGCATTTCCTCTACAGCCACGTTTTCCTAAAGCAATGAGATATAATGTCAATCAAAGCACAATGTATAGTACACATACTACTGCTACTCTCAACGTAAGATCATATGCCTGCTTTGCTTGGTTGGCATTATGCTTTGTTTATCATAACACGGATGATAATTACAACAAGCAAGTACTTATGTCATGCTATGCTAATAAGAGTGCTTTTAGTAATTGCTACACACAGACCATTACTCCTGATTAAAAGTGAAATGTCATACTGAATGCTTTGCACAATGAGTTAAGATAGTGTAGCTATATACAGATAGTTTTTTATTAAAACTATCTTTACCACTGAAATTCCTGCAGGAAAAAAAATCGACTTTGTTACTGCCAATCCAAGGCTCTATCTTCTAGCACTTCGTTTCCTTCTGAAACAATGGGATTGGGGCAAGGAGGTTACTTAAGAATGCAATTATTGCATGACAACAGAGCTGCGTGCAATTGGGAGCTGTAAGTAGGCAGCTTATCATAATCATTGGTAGGAGATGTGATTCAGGCTACTCTAGAGAGGCATGAGCAACTCCCTTAAGATAGAGTCTGCTCCACAATGGAATATTATGCAGCCATCAAAATGAATGAGATCTTGCCATTTGCAAGGATGTGGATGGAACTGGAGGGTGTTATGCTGAGTGAAATAAGTCAATCAGAGAAAGACATGTATCATATGACCTCACTGATATGAGGAATTCTTAATCTCAGGAAACAAACTGAGTGTTACTGGAGTGGTTGGGGGTGGGAGGGATGGGGTGGCTGGGTGATAGACATTGGGGAGGGTATGTGCTACGGTGAGCGCTGTGAATTGTGCAAGACTGTTGAATCACAGATCTGTACTTCTGAAACAAATAACGCAACATATTTTAAGAAAAAAGAAAAAGAAGAAGATAGCAGGAGAGGAAGAATGAAGGGGAGTAAGTCAGAGGGGGAGACGAACCAGGAGAGATGATGGACTCTGAAAAACAAACTGAGGTTTCTGGAGGGGAGGAGGGTGGGGGGATGGGTTAGCCTGGTGATGGGTATTAAAGAGGGCACATTCTGCATGGAGCACTGGGTGTTATGAGCAAACAATGAATCATGGAACACTACACAAAAACAAATTATGTAATATATGGTGATTAACATAACAATAAAAAAATTTTAAAAAAAGATAGAGTCTGCTCCAATACTATGAGAAGTGTGGCCCTTCACAGAAAAGACGGGGACTGCTGTTGAATTGAAAAGCTGCAAGTGACCTTCCAAGGTCATCTAGTTCATCCCCTTCAGGCAGAAACTCTTAGAACCCATAGTAATTTGATGATAAGGCAGCCTGAGAGACAGTACATGCATTCCAGAATCACTCCAACATTAAGAACTTCACTGCCAAGAAATTCCTCTTGGGTTTAAATACAATTCTTCATGCTATGGCTAATTTGCTTTTGTTTTTGTTTTCTATTTTCTTCTCCTGAGAGACAAATAAGCTGGAAGACTAAGGAACCAAAGGAACACAACCTGCCTAAAGTTGGTGAATTCAAAACTAGACAGCTCGTTCTGTATCCATTCTTTCCCCCAGATCTAAAGAACAGCAAATGCTTTTCTTGGCAGGCAGAGGGCACTGGCAGGAGGCAGCTGGTCTACCTATTTGTGGATAGCTAAAATCCTTTAAGGCTCAGGGTACAACACACCAGGGAATCATTTGCTAGTGCCAACCAAAAAAGAAAGAAAAGGGTGGAAAAAAAGAGGAAGGAGAGCAGCAATTTAAAAGTCTAGAAAAATACTGAGCTACGTGGGTCTGAGCATGAGGGTGAGCAGGAGGTCTCTTTTTCACCCAGGTAATGATTGTATGAGCCCCATAAGGAGATGGTTAAATCAAACACCAAGATGACTGCTCTTAAGAGGGGAAAAATATGTCAATCACACTTTGCCTTTGACACAAGGAAATTCCTTGAAACTGAGAATGGAGAGTGGAGGGAGGGAGAATGTCTCCTGATGTGGGTGGCCAGGAAACCGGGGGCCAGAAAAGCATGAGAGGAGAGAGGGAGAAAGAGACAGAGAGGGAAAAAAACACAAGATTGAATTCTAATCAAAATGCTATGAGGCGTTCACACCAGGCCTTGAGAGAATATTAACAAGGTTACCCGGGGGGGGGGCCTTTAGCCCCAGGAATTATTAGTGAATATGGAATTATATTTGCACAAACATTACCAGATGCAAGGAGCTAAATGTCCTGCAGATGTGGAAGGAGCCAGCGTATGTTCCAAATAGGCAGCAGCTTTATTTGTTTTACCCTTCTTATGAGAGGCTGGGTAGCACGTTTCTGAGGGGTTACATTTCTGGAATGACCACCATACCGCTAGGCCCCTGTTTCTCCACTGCTGCTTTCACCAGCCTCAAAAGTATCTCATCCCAGGACCACTTGAGGCAGGTTTGACAAACTTACCAGCTTACCTCTACCACCTCCAGGTATCATAGTGCTCTAAGGGGATCATGGTGCTTCAAGAAGGGATTTTCTGAAAGATGAAAGAATTCAGAGTCAGGTAAATCACAGCGATTTCAAAGAGGAGTTGTGGACTCAAATGTAACCAGCTGATGTTGGAGGGGGTTGGGGGAACCCAGCAAAATACAGGAAGAACAAAGTTTTTCCTTCTGATATGCCACCATCATATCCTCAAGACTCAGTTTAATTTGGATTCACCACTGCTGAATGAGACATATCTCATCTCTGTGTTTGGACAAGTTGTTGCCTTCCAGAGTCTCCTGAATTTGTAACCCCAAATCCCCACCACCATCTTGCTCACTTTGAGTAATACTTGCCAGTATGGGGGACAGAATTGTTCAGCACACTCACGGGGAATGTAGAAGTGATTGGCCATGAAGCTAATGCCATGAGACCCTTCCAAGGCCCTGGTAGGAGCTCTATCAATGTGTGGGCATGGTTATATGTTTTTGTAAAGTTTACAAAATTAAACTATTTAACACTAATTTGTTAACTGGTGACTGACTTCCTCTTTGCCACATCTCCCTTTGGGTGGCTTTGGAGTTGAGTTGAAGATACATTTAACTTGAGTGGCATGGGATGTATTATGTAGTTCACATCACTTTCATGTATAGTTGATGTTAGCCACTGGGTTGTAGGAATGGATTTCAACACTCTTATCATCATCTGTTCACTTAGTGAGCTGGAGACCCAGAGTGTATCATGCTGGGATATGAGTGTATTCTATAATGCCCAGCCCCGAGATTAGGAAGACAGAGGAGGAGAAACAAAAATTGAAATGTACAGAGTCAGAAGCTAACCCATGAAAGACTTACCTAAATCTTACAACTCTTTCATGAAAAACCTTGATAGAACTTTTCCCAAATTTGACAACAATCATAAAATTTTGCATGACATTACAAGGAAGTTATGATGCTGAAAAAAAAATTTCTAAACTATCAAAAATAAAAAACAATTTTTAAAAAAAGATTTTATTTATTAGAGAGAGAAAGAGAGACAGTGAGAGAGGGAACACAAGCAGGGGGAGTGGGAGAGGGAGAAGCAGGCTTCCCACGGAACAGGGAGCCTGATGTGGGGCTCGATTCCAGGACCCTGGGATCATGACCTGAGCCAAAGGCAGACGCTTAATGACTGAGCCACCCAGGCTCCCCAATAAAAAATAAATTTTGATCAATCATGTGAAAGTAAAGTTAAAATATGTTCTCATTCTCTTTATATAATTATAGAATTTTTGTTAAATGAAGAGGCCATCAGAATATACAGCACATATATATATCTGTAATGTGTATGTGTACACAGACACAAAACGGGTATTTCAAGTAGCTAATAAATTAAAACATGTTTTCCTGGATTTTTGTGATGTTTGTGATATTTGTCAGTTTGTTGTGGTTTTTTTAAGTGATTTGTTGTGACTTCTTTTCTTATTCTAAGCAAATATTCACTTTACTATCTAATTTTGTAATCAGACTTGTGTATTCTTTTTCTTAAAGAAGGCCTCCGCTATTGTATAAGCTTTAGACCCAATATAACCCAAATTTGTTTCTGCTGTTATGCTCCGTGTAAACACTTAAACATTTTTTTTTTTTAATTTCACTCATCAACGTATAAGGTAGGCCTTGTTGATACCATTTTAGAAAAGAGGAGCCAGAGACGTTTAGTCATGGTTTCTACATGGATTTGAATCCAAGGTCTGTCTTATGCCAAAGGAGGTAGGTTAGTCCTGGCCCTAACTGTATTCCCTACCCCCACCAGAGGGCATGCTGAGTCCTAAAGTGATCTTTCTCTGCTTTATCTAGTCTGGTTTAAAAGGTTTCCACTGACACCCTTCTCTTTCCCACCCTAACCCATCTGCCCCCTGAACTACCTCATTGTTAATAGATCTGAAAGATCTCACTGCCAGAAAACTTCTCTTCATTTCCTCTCCATTACTATGAAATGTGCCCTGTGGACCTCTTGGTCAACTCCTTCTTGTGATATTCGACAATTTTTCGATGGTGTTTATACTCCATTAAAGGAACAGGAAAGATATTTCCATTCATCTGGTTGGAAGGACATACCATCTCTGAAATCTTTCTTTTTTAATTAAAATTCAAAACACACCTCCTCCAAGAAGCCCACCACATTCATTCCAGGCAGCAAAATCCCCATGCTATCCTCTCCAAGTCCCTTTATAACTTGCTGTTGGCTATTCACAAGGACACTGGATGTGTTTGCTTATATTCTCTTTCTTATTAGAAAACTCAAGATTAGCAATGCCTTACAATCTTTACTACTTAAACTTAAATGCATTTTTGGATTTCAAAATGTTTGTGGGAACTCAGTAAAACTTTCATACTATATGAAAGGAAGTGAAGTCTGGTTTTTTCTTCAGTACACCTCAGTATCGATCATGTTGCTTCCAAAATGAAAAATATGCAAGTTCATTTTGTATAAAAACAGAAAACCTCACTTCTGTGGTGAAAGAGAAGCTCATCAGATGCCTGGCCTTGTTTTCCCAAATTCTAATGCATGGCTTTAACTCTTTCAGTGGGTAATAGTGGCAAACAAAAATGCTTCAGTTTCTCTATCTGTGAAATAAGAATTGTGTTATTTCTTTCCCATTTACTTCACAAAAGTCTCATGGGGAGCAAGAGTTAAATGATTAATGACTTAAAGCTCTTAGGCAAACACAAAATGCTTAATAAAAATAATCCCTCGTTGCCACAGTGATAGGCACCAGTGACCTGATGCTAAACCTTGACAGAAATGGAAGGCAATTCAGATAAACTTTGGGCCCTGTCCATGAATTCGGGCTTCTTTTCCCCTGGTGAGGACAATCTGAGCTCATGTTCCTTGACTTCCTCCACTGACCAGCCCCTGCTTATAGCCCCCCCGCATGCTCAAGCCCAACCCCCAAGTTACATGAGGTCTATTTTCCTCGTTGCAGAGGAACAACATATGGGAGACCGTAAAATGCCCCATTGTGAGGTCAATATAATTTTATTCTCTCCCTTTCAGGGAATATGCCTGCTCAGCCCATACCACAACATTATTAAGAAAACTATTTGAGATCAAAACTCCATTTTTCATTGAGTTTAAGCCCTTTCTAAGAGAAGGAAGCCCTTGCATACCTCTGGAAAGAGTCTCTGAGTGAACAACGTTTCCTGTCATGACTGAAAGAACTGGGGTGGTGTTTGAGGGGTAAGTATATCTCTACTGGCAGAAACCATAACGTTGTTTTAAAAGGAAACAGGGATTCTGGCATATTTTTAGTTTTTTGTGTTTATTGAACATAATCTCTCCCTGGTTTTCAGGTATAATAAAGTCATGTGAAATCACCCTGGACTCAAAACTGATCCATGAGTAAATTCAGAAAACTCAAGGTGCATGCTTCCTCGACCAATTCTGCTGCACATTGGACTGTCTTGTCCTAAAGCAGCTTTTTAAAAATTCCCTTCTTTAAGAGAATGAAAGGAAGTAAGACAGTTCCTAATAGAGAAAAGAACCACTAAACTTTGTCATGTTTCATGAAACAGAGGACAAAGCAGTACAAGGAGCTTGGGCTTTGGAATCAGACAGACCTGAGTTTAGAATCTCAATCAGTATCAGATCTTGAGCAAGATACATCTTCCTTGAATCCATTTCCCTGTCTATAAAGAGGGACAAAATCTCTGTATCATAGAGCAGCAGTGAAGACTGAATTTGATATTGTATAAAGTGCCTGGCAGAATACCTAATTTGCAGGAGACAGTTAACATATAAAAGCTAGTCATAATCATAAGAATGAAAGTAATATATTCCTGGACTACCCATATATCAACAAATGGTCTTGAGGATCAATGTGCTGGGCCTGTGGGAAAGGCAAAAATACAATGATTTACACAAAATAAAACTTACTCTCAAAGATTTAGTTTCATTTTTGAAAATGCTAGTAAAAACACGTCTTTATGTATTCTCTACTTTTGCTTAAAATATATGCTAATCATAGCATAGGTTCTTAAATTGTGCAGGTTATAACTGCTCTACCACAATATACTTACTCCTCAGAAATACTGCATACAATAAAATTACATGTTCAAATGAAAGGGAAATGGAGAAAAATATATTCAACTTTGTAACTAGAGCACTAACAAAACCAGTAATTATGAAGTGGGAGATAAGCCCAGGAAAGCAGATCAGCTGGAGGCTGCCTCAGATGCATAAAAACAATAATGTGTGACTTCTGCTTCTGGCCGAGATGGAGTATCAGGGACTAGATTTACCAAAAATAAAAACCTGGACAAATACATGACATAATAGCTCTCACGATGATTGGAAATAAGCAGTGAAGGTCAATGGTCTCTGAGTGGTGGAAAACAAACTAGGTGAGCCCTAGGATTGCCTAGCTTACTGCCTGAAGAGAGTTTCCAGCCGTGACACAGAGAGAAGGACTCGGGGGTCTTTCTGACTTGAGGAGATGGAGCTGGGCATCCAGGTAAGCCAGTGTGGCTAGGGTGTTCATCATAGAGAACCAGAGATGAGAAAATTGCAGAGAGAGACCTGAGATCTACCAGTGGGCCCCCTTCATGGTTTCAGTCCATAATTGAGCAAGCATGTGAGTAGGGAAACTACAGAACGAATCACTTTACAGGATAAGAACAAGTTGTCCCAGGGTTCATACAGAGCCAGGACAGTGGCCATTCCCATCCACCAGAGTGGAAAACCTCATGACTCATGAGGCTGAGGTTAGTAATAAGAAGGTTCCTTCCTCAGCAGTGGGGAAAAACTAAACCTAGGCTAAATATGTTCTGGTCCCACCAAATGCAACCTGAAAGCAAGGCCCAAAGCTATCAAACTGCTTTCAGATAATTTAGCCATATTCCAGGACAGAGTTTTATAATATTTTTAAGAACATAAAAATATCCACCATCTCATAAGATAAAATTCATAATGTTGGGCATCTAATAAAAAATGACCAGGCATGCCAAGAATCAGAAAAATAAAACCCACAATAAGGAGAAAAAAAAAACAATTAAAACATAACCCCAAATGATCTAACATTACTAAATAAGGACAGTAAAACTGTTATGATATGTGTTCAAAAAAACTAGAAGAAATATCAAACATATTAAAAAAGATATGAAAGATTTTTTAATTGAAGTTTAATTTTTTAAATTGAACTTCTACAGGTGACAACAAACATGTCCAAAATGAAAAATACACTGGATGGGATTAACAGCAGATGAGACATCATGGAAGCAAAGACGAGTGAATGTAGAGATACAGAAATAGAAACTATCCAAATTGAAGCACAGAGGATTAAAAAGAAGAAAAGGAACAAGAGAGAAGAAAGTGTTATTGAACCATGGGACAACTTCAAGCAGCCAAATATGTGTGAAATTGGAGCTGTGAAAGGAAAGGCAGGGTGGGGGGAGATACCAAATATTTGAAAAACGAATGCCTGGAGTATTTTCAGACTTGGTAAAAAATATAAACCCATAGTTCTGAGAAACTCAATGGATTTCAAGCATAAGAAATATGAAGAAAATGACCCTAAGGCACATCATAATCAAATTACTTAAAACTAGTGATAAAGCGACAATCTTAGAAGTCTGAGACATGACGTTTTACACATTGTTATAGAAGTAAGAATGACACAGAGTTTTGTCAGATGTTATGCAAGTGAGAAGCTAGTGTAGAACATCTTTAAAGTACTCATAGAAAACAAACTTAAACTAAAAGATGATCTACTTGTGATCGTCTCAATGGATGGAGGAAAAAGCATTTGACAAATTCCTATATCCAGTCTTGATTTTTGAAAAAAGTCTCAGCAAACTAAGAATAGAAGAAAACTTTCTCAACTTGATACATAGCATCTACAAAGAAACCTATAGCTGATATCATGTTTGATGGTGAAAGACTAAATGCTTTGCCTTCAAAATCAGGAATAAGTCAAAGAAATCTGCTCTACCACTTCTACTGAACATTATACTGGAGGTTCTAGCCAGTACAGAAGGAAGAAAAAGAAATAAATTGTGTCCAATTGGGAAGGAAGAAGTAAAACTGTCTTTATTCATGGATGACATTGTCTATGTAGAAAATCCTAGGGAAGCTACAAAAAAGCTACCAGAACTAATTAGTGAGTTTAGCAAGCTTGGAAGATACAAGATCAATACACAAAATACAATCGCATTTCTATATACCAGCAACAGTTGGAAATTTTAAAATACTCTTTATAATAGCATCAAAAATATGAAATAATTAGGGATAAACCTGACAAAAGATGTTTAATATTTGTATACTGCAAATTATGAAATATTGCTGAGAGAAACTTTAAAAGACCTAAGTAAATGGAGCAATACATTGCATTCCTGGATCAGAAGTTTCAATATTGTCAACATGTGAGTTCTCTCCAAATTGATAGATTCAGTGCTTTCCCAATCAGAATACCCATAGGATTTTTGTATAATTTGACATGATGATTTGAAAATTTATATGAAAATGACAAGGCTCTAGAATATTGCAACACTTTGAAAAGGCAGGACAAAGTTGGAGAACGTCCATTATCTGACTTCAAGACATATTGTAAAGCCATAGTGATCAAGACATTGTGGTATCAGAGTCAAGGAAGACAAATAGATCTATGGAACAGAATAGAGAGGCCAGAGATAGACCCACACACATATGGTCCATTGATTTTATTTTAAAGATTTATTTATTTATTTTAGAGAGAGAGGGAGGGAAGGAGGGAAAGGGGGGAGGGGCAGAGGGAGAGGGAGAGAGAATCCTCAAGCAGACTCCGCCCAAAGCAGGGCTAGATCCCAGGACTCTGAGCTCATGACCTGAGCTGAAATCAAGTCAGCTGCTTAACCAACTGAGTCACCCAGGTGCCCCATGTATGGTCCCTTCACTTTTGGCCAAGGTGCAAAGGCAATTAAGAACAGAAAAGATAGTCTTCCCATAAATAGTATTGGCACAATTTTATATTCATATGCAAAGAAGTTAACTTTGATCCATAACTCACACAGATACTGAAAATTAATTCAATATAGACTATACATCAAAATGTGAAACCTAAAATTATAAAACTACAAGAAATTGTCTTTTTGCTGAACGATTTGATGTAATTTACAGACATCATGTAAGTTACAGACATCTACATACAGTAGAGTTCCTAAATAGAGTTCATAATGGTGTCTCCAATTTGGTCAGCACCCTTCCTCACCCTTCCCTATTGTATATTTATCCTAAACAGGAGGAAACCAAGTTATATTGGAACTGGGTGAGCACATACAATCTCATTTTGCCTTAATTACCTCTTTAAAGGTCCTATCTGCAAATACAATCACATTTTGAAGTACTGAGCATAAAAGACTTCTAACATATGAATTTGGGAAGGGATACAATTCAGCCCATAACCAAGAGTAAATGCTAGAATTGTCAAATTCCACTTCACAGGGTTTATACAATTCTGTACTACCATTAGCAATTAAGCACCTATTTTTAAATTTCTTAAAATATAGTGGAAAGAACTACTGCTTAGCAGTGGGCACACTAAAAGTTTTTCCTTTCATGCTGAAGGTTATAGTTGTACTC
Organism: Callorhinus ursinus; assembly: GCF_003265705.2. Classification (NCBI taxonomy): domain Eukaryota; kingdom Metazoa; phylum Chordata; class Mammalia; order Carnivora; family Otariidae; genus Callorhinus; species Callorhinus ursinus. The sequence continues at coordinate 961,224 of NW_027397071.1, forward strand.
CTGCTATTCCCACTGCCCCTACCCAGGATAATCATGTTTGAGTTCCACAAATTCCATTTTATGCTGACATTATTTTCCCATTTACTGATTGCATATGAGGTTCTGGATGTTACAGAAATATCTTTTGTAGCAGACCAGACAGGACGTTACATACTTGTGACTCAGTTTCCCCCCCCCTTGAATCTGGATATTGTTTTGCAAAGAATTCCTGCCCAGAAAAACTTCTCTCCAGTAATGATTCTGAGGGTGGGATACTAAAGAAAATGTCTACATGCAGGCATAGATCCAAGTTTTTCAGTCTCTGTGAGAAAAAGAGGAACTGAGCACCCTGTATTCTAGAAGAATTTAAAATGAGAAGTGCAGATTGTATTGTCCTTAGGTTACAAGAGAGGAGAACTGAGTGCCATTGTCCCTTACATTGTAGGTGTATCCTGTAAAAATCAATTCTTATTCTAGGGCTATGATCTCATGGGGGAGATAGTAACAGTGTTAGAGATTTATAGCTATCTCTAGCCTTCTGCATCTTGTTACCACAGGGTTACCTCCCCCAGCGCTCAGCCGGAGGTAGCCAGTAAGACATATTCCCTTCCCCTCTGTGAGCCTATCCTTATCGGAGCTCTGTTTCTAACTGCCCCCTCCTGTGGTCTTCTTTTGATGAATGGTCTTACATTCTGGGCTGTAATTTGCAAGTAGAATCTTATTCCCCCAAACAGTTACAAACAAGTGTTCTAAATCTCTTTAATCTTTTTTAATTACAAAAGGAATCATCATCTTATATCCTGTTTATATAGTACAGATGTTTTTGAAAGTAAAAAGTAAAAGTATTTCCTTGAACCCAGAGATAACAAATTTCCAGGGATGGGAACAGTTAAGAAACACACTCTCATGCGTTGTTACTGAATGTATACATTGGTTAACAAGTTGGAGGCTATTTGCAAATATCTTCTCCCATTCTGTGGGTTGCCTCTTTGTTTTGTTGACTGTTTCCTTTGCTGTGCAGAAGCTTTTTATCTTGATGAAGTCCCAAAAGTTCATTTTTGCTTTTGTTTCACTAGCCTTTGGAGATGTATCTTGAAAGAAGTTGCTGCGGCGAATGTCGAAGAGGTTACTACCTATGTTCTCCTCTAGGATTTTGATGGATTCCTGTCTCACATTGAGGTCTTTCATCCATTTTGAGTTCATCTTTGTGTATGGTGTTAGAGAATGGTCAAGTTTCATTCTTCTGCATGTGGCTATCCAATTTTTCCAGCACCATTTATTGAAGAGACTGTCTTTTTTTCCATTGCATATTTTTTCCTGCTTTGTCGAAGATTATTTGACTATAGAGTTGAGGGTCTATATCTGGGCTGTCTATTCTGTTCCATTGGTCTATATGTCTGTTTTTGTGCCAGTACCATGCTGTCTTGGTGATCAGTGATTTGTAATATAGCTTGAAATTGGGCAACGTGATGCCCCCAGCTTTGTATTTCTTTTTCAACATTTCCTTGGCAATTCGGGGTCTTTTCTGATTCCATACAAATTTTAGGATTGTTTGTTCCAGCACTTTGAAAAATGTCATTGAAATTTTGATCGGGATGGCATTGAAAGTATAGATTGCTCTGGGTAGCATAGACATTTTAACAATGTTTATTCTTCCGATCTATGAGCATGAAATGTTTTTCCATCTTTTTGTGTCTTCTTTGATTTCTTTCATGAGCATTCTGTTGTTCCTAGAGTATAGATCCTTTACCTCTTTGGTTGGGTTTATTCTGAGGTATCTTATGGTTTTTGGTGCTATTGTAAATGGAATCCTTTCTCTAATTTCTCTTTCTACAGTTGTATTGCAAATGACACTACAGATAAAAGGCTGGTATCCAAGATCTAGAAAAGACTTCTCAAACTCAACACCCAAAAAACAAATAAGCAAGGCAAAAAATAGGCAGAAGACACGAACAGATACTTCTCCAAAGAAGACATACAAATGGCTAACAGACACATGAAAAAATGTTCATCATCATTAGCCATCAGGGAAATTCAAATCAAAACCACATTGAGATACCACCTTACACTGGTTGGAATGGCAAAAATTGGCAAGGCAAGAAACAACAAATGTTGGAGAGGTTGTGGAGAAAGGGGAGCCCTCTTATGCTGTTGGTGCAAATGCAGGTTGGTATAACCACTTTGGAAAACAGTGTGGAGGTGCCTCAAAAAATTAAAATTAGAGCTACCCTATGACCCAGCAATTGTACTCCTGGGTATTTACCCCGAAGACACAGATGTAGGGAAAAGAAGGGCCATATGCACCCCAATGTTCATAGCAGCAACGTCCGCAATAGCTAAACTGTGGAAAGAGCTGAAATGCCCTTCAACAGATGAATGGATAAAGAAGATGTGGTCCATGTATACAAGGGAATATTACTCAGCCATCAGAAAGGATAAATACCCAACTTTTACATCAACATGGATGGGACTGGAGGAGATTATGCTAAGTGAAATAAGTCAAGCAGAGAAAGTCAATTATCATATGGTTTCACTTATTTGTGGAACATAAGGAATAACATGGAGGACATTAGGAGAAGGAAGGGAAAAATGAGGGGGGGGGAATTGGAGGGAGAGATGAACCATGAGAGACTATGGACTCTGAGAAAAAAACTGAGGGTTTTAGAGGGGATGGGGGTGGAGGGATAGGTTAGTCTGGTGATGGGTATTAAGGAGGGCACGTACTGCATGGAGCACTGGGTGTTATATGAAAACAATGAATCGTGGATCACTACATCAAAAACTAATGATGTATTGTATGGTGACTAACATAACATAATAAAATAAAATAAAATAAAAACAAGTTGGAGGCTAAATTAGGAGATAATTATCAAGATGTAAATACATGTAATCTCAGAATTAGCCATGCCACTTTTAGAAGTTTACCCTGCAGATATTAGATTTATTTTCTTATGTGCACAAGTACATATTTACAAAGGTGTTCACTGAAGTATTGTTTGCAATAGTAATGATGAAAAAACAATCCAAAAAGAGATTGTATAAACAAATAATGATATTTTCACTCAGTGGAAAACTATGAAGCTTGAAATTTTCTTTTAAACTGAGGTATAGATGTTTACTGATATGTAAAGATGTTTAAGACACAATAAGGGAAAAACATCAAGTTGTAGGACATGTACCAAAAGACAGCATGTGGTTGTTTGTGACATTTTTGTAATATGCATAGACTTCTTCAGGGGGGATGCAAAACCAATGGCTGAGGGTGTTTCTTTTGGCCGTGGAGACTTGGCGTGGGATATTGGAGAACAGAACATTTACTTTTGTTTTGTATTTTTCTTTACATTTTGATTTTTTTCCATTAGCATGTGCATGTATTCTTTTTAAAATGGTACTGGAACAAAAGTAGATATAGAGATCAATGGAACAGAACTGAGAGCTCAGAAATAAACACACACTTACATGGTCAATTAATCCACAACAAAGGAAGCAGGAATATACAGTGCCGAAAAGACAGTCTCTTCAACAAATGGTGCTGGGGAAACTGGACAGCTACATGCAAAAAATGAAACTGGACCACTTTCTCACAATATACACAAAAATAAACTCAAAATGAATTAAAGATCTAAATGTGAGACCTGAAGCCACAAAACTCATAGAAGAAAACATAGGCAGTAATTTCTTTGACATCAGGCATAGAAACAGCCATAGAAAAGCTAAGGCAAGGGAAACAAAAGCAAAATTAAGCTATTGGGACTACACCAAAACACAAAGCTTTTGCAAAGCGAAGGAAATGACCCACAAAACAAAAAGGGAACCTATTGAATGAGAAAAGATATTTGCAAATGATATATCAAATAAGGGGTTAATATCCAAAATATATAGAGAACTCATACAACTCAACACTAAAAAAAAACCCAAATAATCTGATTAAAATGGACAGAGGACCTGAATAGACACTTTCCCAAAGAAGACATCCAGATGGCCAACAGACACATGAAAAGATGCTCAACATCATCATCAGGGAAATGCAAACTAAAACCACAATAGTTTATCACCTCACACCTGTTAGAATGGCTAAGAACCAAAAATGCAAGAAATAACAAGTGTTGGTGAGGATGTGGAGAAAAAGGAACCCTCATGCACTGTTGGGTGGAAATGCAAACTGGTGCAGCTACTGTGGAAAACAGTATGGAGGGTCCTCAAAAAATTAAAAATATAAATACCATATGATCCAATAATTCCCAAAGAAAATGAAAACACTAACTCAAAAAGATATGTGCACCCCTATGTTTACTGCAGCATTATTTACAATAGCCAAGATACGGAAGCACCCAAATGTCCATCCATAGATGAATGGATAAGGAAGATGGGAGATATATATATATAATTGAATATTACAATATTACTCAGCTATAAAAAAGAATGAAATCTTGCCATTTGCTACAACATGGATGGGCCTAGAGAGTATGATGCTAAGTGAAATGAGTCAGTCAGAGAAAGAAAAATACCTATGATTTCACACATAGGTGGGATTTCATAAACAAAACAAATGAACAAAGTAAAAAGAGACAAATAAAAAATAGACTCTTAGAGGCACCTGGGTGGCTCAGATAGTTAAGCGTCTGCCTTCAGCTCAGGTCATGATCTCGGGGTTCTGGGATCAAGCCCTGCGGTGGGCTCCCTGCTCAGCGGGGAATCTGCTTCTCCTTCTTCCTCTGCCCCTCCCCCTGCTTGTGCTCTCTCTCTCTCTCTCTCTCTCTCTCTCTCTCTCTCTCAAATAAGTAAATAAAATCTTTTTAAAAAATAGACTCTTAAATACAGAGAACAAACTGGTGGTTGCCATAGGGGAGGTAGATGGGGGGATGGGTGAAGTAGGTAAAAGGGATAAAGAGTACAGTTATCTTGAGCACTGAGAAATGTATAGAATTGCTGAATCATTATATCGTACACCTGAAACTAATGTAACACTGTATGTGAATTATATTTCAATAAAAAAAGGAGCAGAAGAAAAAAATAGATAACTCACCTCTATAGTTCTTCTGGGAGAGAAAAGAAGAAAAACAAAGAAAAGAAAAAATTTAAAAAGTATTTTAAATAAGCAATTTCCATGTTCTTGGACATAACTCCTACTTACAATTCCCTGTTAAGTAAATCGTAATGCATTTGTTTCCCACTATCCCCTGAAAGTTTTCTTTTTTCTACATCCTTCCTTTTCAATAGTCATTCTACAGCATGGAAGAGAATGGTTGAGTTTTGCCTCAGGTATAGTGGAACCGGAAGGGAAAAGAAAAGCGAATTGGGTTTTGTCTGACGTAATTCATTGTGTTATAACAACACACCTAACTTCCCAGGCAGCACAGCAAGAACACTTAAGCAAAAAGGAAAAGAGCAAGAAATTTGAAGTGAGGCTCTTGGGATGGAGAAGTGCAGAACATCTGCCTCCTGGACCCTGATGCTAGCATTCCTAATTGTTACATGTTTACTTTCTAAATCCCGGAGACCAGGAAATAGCTTCCTCATACCGAGATTGTATTACAGTCGGAAAATGTGGATGCTTAGTTACTTTGTTATTGGGGAATACTTGACCAGTACTTATTTGAGAAAGATCAAGAATTACTAGAACCTACTAAACTAAGGAAGGCTTTATGAAATAATATGTGACCATCCCGGACCTATAAAATTTTCCCAGGCACACAGAGAGAAAAAGTATTGGCTAACCCTCACAGCTGGCCAAGAAGAAAATCAGACATTGGACGCATGGGATGGCAGGCCATCAGTACCGTAGTCTGAGAATTCACAGCCATATCTCAGAGTTGTCGCATATGATGGTTGGCCATGTCATTCCATAGTCCCGACATCTTCTAGAAGTACGGCATATGTTAATTAAAATAAAATGAATATTTAATTTCATTTTTAGAATATTTAGGAGTATTTTGCAATTCCCCTGGAAGACTGCAGGCTCCTTGGATTGTTGCAAAGCCAGGGCTAGGAATCTCTGCTGGAGAAGGCAAAACTGGCATTCACTGCTTCTGAGAAGTCTGGAATGGTATGAAATGGCACTAGGATGTGTCACTGTCACTTGTCTGATTTTAATTTTAAAAAAATCAATCAACAGTTGACTTCCTTAAGTAGGTACCGGAACGGTGTTATTGTTCCAAGGTTTCTGGATACTCTGCATCACCAATTCAGTGAGAGCAAGGCCCAAGTCCTCCCCTCACCATCCCTTAGCAATTCCAGCCGTGGAAAGCCATCTGGCCCCTGGCTAAGCCCAGGACAGCTGAATGCTCTGTGCAACAAGTCACCACTCCTCCGTACCATTCCTGAGTCCCATCCCGACACTGATGTCCACTTTGGTCTCCAAGTGACTGAGCGCAGGGGCAGTTTCTGCTGCAGTTGTGGGAAAGCAAAAACTAACATCTGCAACCCACTTCAGAGTTTTCAAAGCATTTTTCCCTTGCCTGTCCTGTGCTCTTTCTCCTACACAACCGCAAAGAAGAGGGCAACTCAAATATGGTTTCTGTTACGTACTCAGCCTGCATCCCTGCTCAGCCTGTCAAATCAGGCTGAGATGTCTTTGGTGAATATTTATTTGAGAATCGCCAGAACATTTTTTTTGCTTCGCAATTATCAATTAAAATGGAGAACCATTTTTCAGCCTTCCCAAATGAGTGTGGCTTCAGATGTTTCAAAATTTGCCTAAACTAGCACCTACATCGTATACTGTTCAATTCAATGAAGTGATTATTTATTAAGCACCCTCTGTGTGCGGGGGTGGGGGGGGAAGGGAGGATGTCCCACCTGTCAGTTGTCATCCCTACTGAGCTCTAAGTGTGTGTAGTTCGGGAATTTTCTTTTATGTCCAGTGTCTCAAGCAAGACCGGTTGCTGCTCTAGCAGGATCTGAGGGGTCCATGGAGCACGCAGACAGTCCAGAGATGGGATAGGGTGTGAAAGACCCTGTAAAATATGGGAGCACAGCGTGCCAACCAAGGGAGCACCGGGAGGGGTGCTAACCCCATCTTGGGAGAAGAACATGTCTCATGTGGCTTGAATATAGATAGCCATCACATCTTCACAGTATGTTAAGGAGAAACATACTGTTTGAATTATAGAAAGTGGTGTGAAAGCATCCTGTCTGGGGAAGGCAGATGAAAGCATGCATATTTACCCCTTGGCTTTGTCTGTGTTCGCCGTAAGCCCCTCCCTTATCTCATCCTGGCCTTGACTCCTCGTGAACCGCACAGGATATTGGCTCTAAATAGATTTCTGAGAAAGGTCTGAAAATGCTGTGTCATGCCAGGGCGTGGGACACAGTGAGTGAAGGGACCAGGGGCGGACACCAGAACTGGGGGAAAGGGCATCCACAGAACAGCTGGCTCTGTTTAGCAAAATAGACACGGCCAGGGACAGGCAAGCCCACAGGGCCCAAACCTTGGTAATGATTGACCACTCCACTGAGATGTTAGTTTTGGGATTCTCTATTTGCCGTCCCATCCCCACTGATGCTGTCCTCCAGGCAGGGTTAGCTGCCCCCTCTGGGCCTCCACCAAAGCCCTGACTCCCCCCTGGTGGCACTTGCTTTCTGTGGGGCAATACTCTGTTCACTTATCACCCCTACTGAGCTCTAAGTGTGTGTAGTTCAGGAATTTTCTTTTATGTCCAGTGTCTGCCATAATGCCTGGTTCAAAGTAACTCTCAGAAAATATTTGTTTCTATTTTTAAAATTAAAAAATACTGGAAATCCTCAAATTAAAGTAAAACATATGCACACACTTAGTCCCACTGCTTTTTAAAAAAAATTACATAAAGATGTAAATGTTCCCCTTTCATATCCTTCCTTTTTCCTTTGCTAAAAGGGATATAACAATATATACAGTAAATGCTGGCTAAGTGAATTAATACATCAGCAAACAAATGAAGAAGCCACGGGAAGGGATGTCAGAAGTCAAGTGAACAATCGGAAGGATCATCACCCCCACTGCAAGATTCTTAAATTCATCACATCTGCACAGTGCCTTCTGCCATGGTTCTGGGCAGTGGGACGTAGACACCTCTGCAGCCCATCATTCTGTCTACCATGGCAGAGAGATAGAAGAGCTAAGTACTTGCTGGTCCAGACTCTCCTTCTAAGGAACCGTTTGACCTCACTCACTTTCCTTCTTGGATCTTACCTTCCTTATCTGTAAACTGGGGAAACTCATTCAACAAATATGTTTACTAACCATCCACATTCTAAAATTTAGAGATGAATGAAACAGACAAAATTCTCTGCTCTTGTGTGCTTACATTCTAGAGGAGGAGCAAATAAATTAAGTAGAATATGTTAGATGGTGATAAGGGTTGAGGACTGGTGAGGAGACCAGTGTGTCCCAGGCAGAGCAAGGTAAAGGGGAGGCAGTGTGGGCAAGAGGCCAGAAAGGGAGGCTGGATTGGAGAACGCAGATCAAAGGGGCCTTACAGGTCCTAGTAAGGACTTGGGATTTTTCCCACATGACATGTAAAGCCACTGGAGGGTTTTGAGCAGAGGGGTGACTAGAATCTGACATACATTTTAATGGGTTGCTGTGGCTGCTAATTAAGAATAGACCTAAGGGTTTAAGGAAGGAAGCAGGCAGAGGTGTTCATACCTTATTCTCTTTAACTTCACCTTTCAGTATGCCTTATTCATGTGCATGCCATGCTTCCTTTGTAGTTATCCCTCCTGAGGGCACCCTGGTCCTCTTTCCAATTCAAAATTCCATTCAGTTCCTCCTTCCAGTGCTGCTCAGTCCTCACCTCAGAGCTGTAAGGGCGGGGAATTTGTTTTCCTTTGGCCTCATCTCCAGATGAGGGAACTGGGGCCCAGACCTGTAGGAAGCCTGTCTGAGGTCATACAAAGAGCAAGGAGTAGAGTCAGGACTGCCCCCAAAGTCTGATTCAAAGGAAATGAAAAGGCCTTCTTGATACAAAAACGTTTTCCCCAAAATGCTCTTGCTGCTTGCAGTTTTCCTCATTAAATTGTGATCTTGAAGAGTGCAGAGAGTATCTTATTCAGCTTTGTATACTTGGCACCTAGCATGGTGCCTGGTACATGATAGACCCCAATAAGTATTTGCTTATGTGTACGTAACAGAATGTCAAGCCCTCGAGAGTCTGTGTTTCTGTTAGGAGCAGCATATCTCCCCACCCCACTGCAGCCCACTGCCCCACGGTATCAAATGTCAGACAACTGGAAAGGTCTAAGAATCTATGAGAGCTAAACCCAGTGTTCTAGGAAACGAGGCCTTACTATTTTAACAAAAGGCGTGGCACCAGGATTGGAGTGGGATCTTTCTAATACAGCAAAAGGTCGGCGCTAGAGACCCCTTCTTTTTCCTTCCCTCTTTGATCTCCAAGCACTTCTAGGATAAGAAGAATAACCTAAGCTCTGAAGGGATGGTGTTCTTCAAGGAGAAAGCAGTCCTATTTCGTGTGAACTTCTGTGCCCTCGGCATGGAGGTCTTGCTCTTACTGAGGGGGTAACTGACAGTGACGAGGTAATTGCTAAGGGTAGCCAGGGCTGGTGGTGTAGGAGCTGTGCGTGTTGACTGGGAGACAGACCCTAAGAACTGCATCCTTGTTCTGTCAGTGACCCTGTGGACTCACACTGAGTCTTCTAGTTGCTAATATTTTTTTTTTTTAAATGGGGGACTTGAGTTCACACTACCATGTGCATGCTCTAGAACGGCACCTCCCCTGTTGTGTTTTAACAGGTTGACAAGAAATCTTCCCTGCAGTACTCAGATTCCCCCAGGTGGGATCCACATCTTTATCCTTCATGGATCCCAGTGCTTTAGACAGTCCCAGGTTAATAGTAGGGGGTCAATAAGCATGGGAAAGAAGAAGGAAGGAAGGAAGGATGGGAGGCAGGGGGGTGGAGAAAGAGTTAAGGATAGAATGCTGCCTTTCCAGGTCCTTCTCTCCAAATTTTCAGAGTGGGAACTAAGAAACTATAGTCAAGAAAAGAAGGTGATACACATGGTAACTGTAGGAAGTATCATATGTGGTGCCTATGGTGACACAAGATCACCTTTTTAGTGATTCAGTTTTATGGGCATGCAGTAAGCAGGCAGTAAACGATTTTTGAATGAGTAAATAGTGTGAACAGAGCAATGGCACTTTTGACCGGCAAACTTCAGAGTTAACTGAACCCTTCTCCTCCAGTTCTTGCTCTACCTCCAGGCTCTCTCCCCAGGCACTAGCTGCCAAACTGCCCCCCACCCCAGAGATGCAGGTACTATTAGAAGATGCATTATTCCACGTTTCCTTTTAATTTACTATCTAATGGTTTCCTCACTAACAATCCGCTCTTCAAGTTAGTCACGTTTCAGTTCAATACCTCCAACACCAGGTTCTCCAAGACAGTTTCTGGGTCTTCCACACATGAACAGTGCGGAATAATAATTAATAGTTATAATAATTATTATTAGTAGCATAATGATTAGTTATTTAATTAATAGTTAGGGTATCATTGAGGTCCCGGCTGGATCATCTATCAAAACGGGAGCATGTTTCATCCTATCAGCCAAAGTACCAGGAGATCCTTGGTTAAAAACGAGGCCCCTGCATGAGCATAAGCTTATTAAGGGCTGGAAGGAGACTTGAGAATCAGCTGGTTCAACCGCTCCCATCTTTTTTTCACATAAAAAGCAGGCTGAGAGGTTAAGCACTTTCCAGTGTCACTTTGCTAGTTATAGCAGAGTCAGAACTGGGCATAAAATCCAGTATTCTTTTCAGTACACCCATTCATTGTCTACTGGAATACAATTTCTTCTCGCTTTTTTCCCAGTGCTTTAACCCTCCTGATGGAAGTTCATCTTCTTAGATGCAAAACCGATACGGACAGATCCTTAAGAAGAGATACTGGCAAACAGCTTGATGATAAATACGGAGATGATGCAAGCATGAGGGCTGAATCCAAAAATAAATCATATCTTCACATAGTGTTTACAGAAATTGTGTTTTGAATAATTTCCATAGAAATTATTTTACCCACCACAGGAATGTTTCTCCCTCCCACAGGGATTCGACCGAACAGAAAGAGAAGAGGAATGGAGGAAAAGCAGTAATTTAGATTTATATATAAAACATTAGTTGGAACCTAAGTAATAACCCTCAACTAATCAGAATATTTTATGCATTCTGCTTTTTAGTGGAAAGAGCAAACCACAAGAAAGCAGGCATATATCAGAGATTTTTAAAAATGCTTCCAGGGCTTATTTTAGGCTTTAAATTTTTTCCCCCAATTCCCTGCGCTGTCTTTAAAATATCCCACTGCACATCTCCCTCTTCCTCCTCACATGTGTTTATTTGTCCATTTAATCAATCGGCCAACATTTATTGAGGCCTCCTCTGATGTCCCAAGTAGTCTGCTAGGTCAGAGATGAAAACATAGTCTTGCCTTCAAACGCAATGCCTGGCTAGAAAGCTTTCCTAGTAAGATTTAGATTTTTATCATTTTTTCAGAGTTGGATTTCTAGTTCTGTAGATGGATAGTAGCTCTGTACTGAATATTTCCATTTGGCCTTCCAGATCCCCTGCCACCGTTTTGTAGCCTGTTCTGGGCTTGTGGGAGATGTGGGGTGAGGGAGAAGGACTGACCTTTATGGACCAGATAAATCATGTTCCTTTGTCCTGAGGTTCAGCGAATGGGAGGAACCAAAAGATCAGATCAGGGGATGGGAGAGGAGGGAGGCAGGGCTATTGCCCCTATGCCATCACCCCATTCACCACATTCCCCACACCTTCCAGGCTGTGGGTGGATACTGGCTACCTTCCTCCCCTAAGATCACAGCACCTGCTGGATAACCCTCTCCTCCAACTCTTGGGTTAGCAGCTGTCACATAAATCACTGTGACTGCCAATTACAAAATTATGAGTATACTTCTGAGAAATAACAAAAACAAGATGACTGGGAACTAAGTGAACTGCCACCTAAAGCAGCTAGGAAGAATAATGGGTCAGGATGTTCTACTTGCTTACCCTCTGAAAAGCTGTGTGGAGGGGCGCCTGGGTGTCTCAGTCACTCAAGCATCCAACTCCTAACTTCGGCTCAGGGGATCACCTCAAGAACTGTGAGATCAAGCCCCATGTTGGGCTCCACACTGAGCATGAAGCCTGCTTGATTCTCTCTCCCTGTCCCTCTGCCCCCCCCCGCACTCGTGCATGCTCTCAAAAAAAAAGATGTGTGGAGAGCCATTTCGTGGTCACAGTTAGGTGAGAAAAGTTTCATATTCTGTTTTTCATAAACCTAACCCGGCTGTGACAGGATGACAAGTAGGGCCCATTTTATTTGATGGAGAGTAACTGCCTGGAGCGGTCTTGGGAAAATTTTGAGGCCCCTTCTCAATATCTGCATGTCAATATCTGCCATGGACATGGGGTCAGGGGATGTGCTCTGAAATGTGGATCCTGACTGTTAATACCTATGTCTCCAACTCTAAATGAATCTGAGAGAAAACAGAAACTAGTTCCTAGAACCACAAGAGTTACAATGTATCTCCTCTGGCCCTTCTATTTTAATTTTTTTGAGTATAGTTGACATACAACGCTATATGGGTTTCAGGTGGACAACAGTGATTGAACTTCTCTATATACTATGTTATGCTCATCACAAGTTTAGCTACCATCTGTAAGCACACAACATTATTACAGTATCAATCATTATATTCCCTATGCTGTGCTTTTAGTTCCTTGACTCATTCATGCTATAACTGGAAGCCTAGATCTCCCACTCCCATTTACCCATTTTGCCCATCCCCCAACCCTTTTCCCCTCTGGCAACCATCAGTTTGTTATCTGTATTTATAGGTCTGATTCTGCTTTTTGTTTATTCATTTGTTTATTTAGATTCTACACAAGTGAAATCATATGGTGTTTGTCTTTCTGTCTGACTCACTTCACTTAGCGTAATACCTTCTTAGGTCCAACCATGCTGTCTCAAACGGCAAAATCTCGTCCTTTTTATGGCTGCATAATATTCCTGTGTGTCTGTGTGTGTTTGTGTGTGTGACACCTTCCTTATCCACTTGTCTATCGGGTGACACTTAGGTTGCTTCCATATCTTGACTATTATAAATAATACTACAATAAACATAGGGGTACAGATGATCTTTTCAAATTAGTGTTTTCATTTTCTTTGTAGCCCTCCTATTTTTACTCACTTTCAGATATGAAAAAAGGGCACATGAAGGTTAAATGGTTCACTGAGATCAGTAATGTGGCCAGCATACAAATTTTCTCTGAGTTCATGCTCACTTCTACTTATTAAGGACAAAAAGTGAAGAAATCACAGATGACTGCAACTGTCGGTTTTGGAAAAGTCCAACAGAATCTAACTGGTTAGGATGATATTTGACTGAGACAATGAGGTTAACACTCTCTCGTTTCAGAGAGATCAATATTTTCATGTTGTTTTTTAAGAAAGATCAAAATCTAAGCATTGTGTCTCACTTCCAGTTGTTCCTAGCATCACACCACAGAGACAGAGTGTGGGAAGGGAGTTTGATTACATAGACAACATAGAAAGGAACCTATTTGGAAGACACTCCAAGAAACTTTGTTGAGACTTAGTTCTTTTTGTAAAACATAAACTCAGAAGTGGAAAGCCTGTTCACCCACTATGAAGTAGCTGGAAGCAAAGGGTGGTGATTTAAAAACAGAATGAGTGTGCAGGTAACATGTAGATTTTGTCTTCAGGGCCATACCTTCTGGAACAGATACGGCATGCAAAGAGAGACAACAAGTAAAATGTTCTTCCAAAACTTTAATTTGCTAATTTCTAAGCTCCATTTCTTCCATGGAACATGTGTCCTAAGACTGAGGGTGAACGATGGGGATAGAAAATACTGAAAGTAGTCTCCTACATTTCTAGAAAATTATTTCCCCCATTCTGGATCCATACTTACAGGAGCAATTCTCGATCTTCTTTGAAGACCTGTACTCTGATGTTGAAACAGGAGTAAAAAAAAAAAAAAGTATAGAGAGGAAGATTAAATATGAACAGGAGTTCCTGGGCCTGCACCATCCCCATATAATCAATCCTCTTCCTGGTACCCCACGCTAAGGACTCTACAAGTAATGGAGTCACTTCTCTGAAGAGCAACGCATGCAAATTATACCCTTACGTAGGCTCTCTCTCCACCATCCTCACCTTCTCCCACCCCCAACTGTGAAGTGGGAAAGACAGTCCTTAAGGTAAAAAGTCGAATTTGGAAGAAACTATGGCCTTGGCCCCTAATTTTAAGGAAAAGATGCTCTGAGAAAAATTGTTTTGCTAGCCACAACAGGCAGCCTGTCCTTTAATTTTGCTAGATGGCAGCTTCCAGGAAAAAAATGATAGCAATGCCTCCCTTACACCCCTAAGCACCTCTCCCAAAGACCAGATAGGCCTCCTGCTTATTATTCTCACACAAAGAAGATGGTATAATATGCACTTCCCCAAAAACTACTAGGGAAAGACAGCACCTTTTAATGTTAGGGGTGGAGAGATGAGTACATCAACCCTTTAAAAATCATTTAGTCGCCTTGACTTGGAAGCATGACACAAATATGTGCCTTTAGGTGAAACCTTGCCCTTGAATCAGCCCTAGCCTTACCTACTTCACTTTATAGTGGTGTCACTTAATGTAGAGCCTTTGTCTGGAGATTATAATTCTTTCTAACCTGCTCTTATTCATTCCGTGATTTTTGTCAAAGTACTTAGTATCTTTGGATGACTTTCATTGCTTTATGAAACGAGGGGCAGAACTAGAATTAAGCCAAAGGTGGGGGAGGAGAAAGAAATAATCTCCCAGTTATTATTATGGTTTCCTGCATACTTTAATGACACTCAGAAGTGATCTCACTCAAGGGTGGACTCTTGTCTCACTTTGATTTAGGACCTTAGAATTGAGTCCAGCATAACATAGCATGGCTCTATCCCAAATTACGAAGAGAAAGGTCTACCTCCACTATGGAATCTCCTCCTCTATATTTGAAAAACATATTCAATATAGAGGAAAGGTCAGAGGTGAATGGGTTGTGCTTTAAGTAGTTTTGAACATAGATGCCATCTAGTCTTTGCAGTCTGCAAAATTCTTCCTTAAGTGAATAAATGTGTAGGGCAACTCTCCATTACCTTGATCAGCATCTAATACCAACCCGACACTTAGAATTAAATTAGAGAAACAAAATTAGATACTTTGAGACTTGAGGGCTGATTATACTACTAGAGCTAAGAGTGGATTTAAACTCTTTCCTTATCCCATTTAAATCTAACTAGATATAAACTCTCCATTACCAAGGAATAAAGGTGTGTCTGCAGAGGTGGAGGTTCCCCTTGATGTTCCTGGACAAGGAAACCTAATCCTTTCTTCTGACACACATGGTTGCAATAGAAAGCGTTCCCCAACTGCCAGTCTGGTTTTAATCTATTGTTTCAAGCAAGATGGGATTTGCAGGGAATGTTAAGGAAAGAGCAAAATTACCAGAACTTACTATAAAATAAAAGCGTTGATGAGAAATCAAATTTTAAACAAGTTTTCAAAATTGTAAGCACGAACATCTGTAGACATACAGTGCATGCCATAAGTATAGTACTATACAGGTTTTTAAATTGTATCTAAAGTCTGCTTTAAGTACAACATTTATATCTCATTTTACTAAAGTTCGTTGGCTTACCAAATAATAGCAGTGGTGAAATACTGCCAATAAATACAGTGATACTTCACATAAAAACACTTGGAAATGAAATATTCCACAAGTGAACTTCTCATGTAACCAAACTATTCCTGCATTATGCAAACTTTTAAAATGTTAATCACTTTGTATGCAAACATTTCAAAAGTGTATTATACAATTTTTCATTAAAAGATACCCTGAATAACACATTTCTCCTGAAGATTCAGGATTAACATTTAAAAAAATACTCATTAAAATATGCTGATTGTAATGCACTTCTTAGAAGAGCAGAAGATGGTGAGTTTACACAATGGTGAGCTTTTTCATGATACTTTCCTAATGCCAAAAGGTTTCAGAATGCCATTGTAAAAAAGGACAAAGGCAGACGAAACTAGCTTGCTTTAAATAAGTCTAGCGTCTTTTCGGTCGGCTTTCTCCTGGATGTTAAAAACATACCAACTCTGACAATTAGTTACATACTTTGTCAAAATAAAATTTAGATTTAAAAGATGTGCTCGCTCTGTGGAAAGTACTATATTAGGTGCTGGGAGAAATATAAGAAATACAAAATAGTCCTTGTCCAAGGAGCAACCTGGCTGGCTGAGTGATGCTCAACAGTCATCAGGTCACCACTGCGATGGGAAACAATTTCTTACTTCTAACTTTGAAAATAATGTACTTCAAAAAATACAGATATTGAAGTTGTTCCACTTGTGCTCGGATATACCTTCTTCAGTGGGAGTATGCCTTGGAAATATCTCCCATGGAAATATTATCAGTCATCTGAGTCACTGTAGATAAGAGACTAAAATTACTGCTTGAGGAAATAAAGTAGGCAGGCCTGTGACAGCTTTCTGCTGTAACCCTCCTTTTATTGCTAGGTTTTATCTTATAATCCAGATGGCTGAGCATGTCGGAAGTGTAACCTTACTAATTCCTAGGGTCATTTAATTTAATTAATAATATATCTGTAAAAAACTGTATTTTAATGCTTTGCTGTATGTATGAGTACAAAACATTTAGGCATGTTTACAAGGGACACTGTGCATTTTTATAATGATCAATTATCACTTCCACTGGCAAGGCCTCTTAGCTGGATTTCAGTAAAGACCACATTTTTGGGGTTCAAAATATCTTTGGACTACTTCTTTTAATTTCCATCATCTGACCATTTCTATTCCATAGATTCTACCTAGTGGTCTCAAAGAGTTCCTTACTTTCAATTACCATGCGTTTTGTAATTTGGATCTCTCTCCTGGGCTCCAGACCTACTTAATGGTCATCACATTTGGAACTACAGCACACACCTCAAACTTACGAGACAAAACCAAACTCAACTGATTTGTTGAAGAGTAACAGTTGATTTTCTCAGGTTTTTTTTTTTGTTTTGTTTTGGCCTTCATCCTTCTAATTCCTTCCGTTTATTTCTACATTACACCAATTGCGCTTTAATTTCACCAGTACAAAAAACCCACTCTTAAGCGATTTTAATGTATGGTTTTAATTCACAAACTCTGTCTTAACCTGTTAGGATTTCAGTTGCTTTAAGAGTATCTCTACCTTTCCCTGTGGAAATGTGGTTAATTTTCAGTATTTGTTCAATGGATAAACAAAAGAAAACACATAAAGAATTCTGACTAATCTCTTCCTGTAGTATGTTTACTGATAGGTTCCTTTCTGTCTGGGAGCTTTCTGAGCGCAGTAGCAGAAGCAGGAGTAGTGTTAATTCTTCTCATAATTTAACCCAAAATGCAAACAATTTCTTCTATCAAGTATCACCTTCTGAAGCCTGCCTTGGACCAGGCTTAAGCGCCACAATCTTAACCAGCACTCTTCCCCAATCTTGGGGTTTGCTTCTATAACGCCTAAAACAGTGCATTATTTATTTGCCTGCTACACACTAGGCCGTATAAGATAGGTGTCTTTGCACCTTCAGCACCTAGCAGATGGTAGGGTTTAACAAACCTAGATCGATTGTAGATCGAATGAATTAATAAGGCCACGTAAGTCTCAAAGGACCACTTACTGCGCTCTAACAGGACTGGGTAGGCCCCATTCCTAGAGACTTCTTAAAAGCTGCCTCTGGATGGCTAGAATCCGAAAGACAATTTACTTGACTTTCTTCCGGTCTAAAACGCTGCTACCAATATCGCCGAAAGAGATTCTCCCACCCGGAAGCCTCCGCAAAAACTAGGTGTCCAAGCCCCACCCCGTTCCTGTCCCCACCTGCTCTGCAAAGACTGGACTCCCGCACGCAGCTGCACAGAGGCAGACCCGGAAGACAGGGGCGCTTACGCAGCAAGCAAAACCGCTGCGACTCAGGGACTGGCTCTCTGGGCAGACGTCACTCAAGTCAATTCGGCTCCGCCTCTCTCAAGATGGCGATGCGCTCAATGCGGAAGGCGCGTGGGTGCTGGAGCTTCATCCGGGCACTTCATAAAGGACCCGAAGCTGCTCAGACTCCCCAGGTAACCATAGTTGGCCTTTCTCCCGCCGGCTTCGCATCCCGCTAGGTCCTTCTCGTCTCCCCTCCCTCGACTGGTTTCTCTCCTCCCGTTTTCTCTAGAGAATACCGAGTCGTTTCTCTCCTAAGGTCTCCTAAGACTGCCTCCCTACTCGGAACGTGGCGACGTTGCAAGGACGCGCGATGATGTCACGCGCCGTGGTGGGAGGAGCGCGCCTCCGCTTGCCCACTTGGCCTCTGCTTCTTTCCCTGAGAGCGGGACACCGCCGCTGTTGCCAGGCAACGCGGGAAGCCAAGTCGGGTGTGAAGTTATCCCATCAGAGAGGGCCGGTCTTTCCCGGGCTGCCCGCCTTCTCGTGGTCCCATAACTATTTCACCCTCCTTTCTGAGGGGCCAGCGGAGAAATTAGAGAGGTCTTGTGAGGAATTGGACGATTTAAGTCCGAGCAGCCACTTGACCTCCTCATTCTGTCAGGGCGGCACTTCTGTGTCAAGTGCAGTGAGTCTTACACTCTGGTTCCTCATTCCCCAAAGTAGACCTGCACAGACCTCCCTCTGTGAGGGAATTGCAGCAAGTTGCCAAAATGCGTCGTCCTGTCCTGCGCCTGGCAGCACTTGCTGTCACCGTTACCGTGTCGTGCCGAGGGCTTGGACACCGGCTTCAACCCACCCCGTCAGTATTTAGAATTTTACCCCCATGGTAAAAATACCGCCTTTCAGTCATTTAGATATTTACTTAACTCATTCAGACATTTACTGAATGTCTTCCAAGTGCGATCTTGGTGGTAGGCACTTTGTTGTACTTCTCTTGGGACATATCTTCAGGGAATTACGAAGAAACTTAAGATTCTGTGATTACTAGGTGATTTCTTGGCATCCTTGCATATTCGTGGTCAAAATGCATAGGTGTGAGGATTTTGTGTGGTAACTGGTATATTGGAAAGAGCACTAGACTTGAAATTAGGAAATCAAAGGTCAAGAGATTTGTCTGACACTTGCTAACTGTGTGACATGGCAAGTCAGTCTCACCGGATTTATTTTCTTTAGCGAAATGGATGGAGGAGGGGTGGGATTGCTTGACCCATTAATGTTCCTTCAAGCTTTCGAAAATCTGTGGCTCCATGATTATGAAGCCAAAGTAAAGCAATAAGATTAATTGTGAAAACCAAGATTTGAGTTTATCTTGTTTTTCCTGTCATCTCATAAATGACTTAATGTTCTGTACTTAAGTTTTCCTCATTGATATGGGCCTCACAAGATTCATTTAAGGGTAAAGGAAATACCAGAGAGCTCTTTGTCAACAAAACAGCTACTTAAATGTTATTTTAAATTTCAGGCATCAATGTTAGGTAAGAGTTGATTCGAAATTAGATAAATCCATTCACTACTTCCTCTTTTTGAAGTTTGAAGGTTTGATTCTGCACAACCAGAATTGGCTGTTTACTATTTTATAGCTAGCTAATAGCATATTAAAACCTGTGGTACCAAAGTAACTAAACCTTAGATCCAAACTTCCTCTCTTTCCAAACCTAAGAGGTGAGGATGTCATGAGAAATAGAAAAATCAAAGAGAAAAGGAAAATAAGCTAGAGCCTACTAATGATTACCCAGGGAATTTTAGGGCACTAAATTATTATAAATGCTAAGAAAAAATATCTTAAAACTCTGGTGTTGTTTCAGTGGAATTAATGAATATGGTTATCTTAAGGTTAATCAACTGCTAATCTAGACAGTTTCTGCTAATGTAGAATTTCCAGAACAGATTAGTGTTTCCAAAACTTTAATTTATCTTTGAGTAGAATAGAAATTAAATAAAAGTGAGAGCATTTCTTTTAAAGTATAAATCTACATGTAATTTTCAGTCATTAAATATGATGGTTTGAAAGACAAATACAGTCTTTTGAAAGACCAACTGAGAAAAGATACAGAATTGTTTTCATAGTGTAATTATAATATTGTTTGTAAATAAATATTTACATAAATATATGCACACAAAAAAAGGCTGGAAGGAAACAACCAGCCTTAACTTTTTTTGTTTTGCTTTGGTCTTCCTGAATAGTGGATTAAAAGTCACTTAAGTTTTCTTCTTTAAGCTTTCTGTATTTTCCACATGTTCAAAATTGAAGATATATCACTTTTAGACCCAGAATAAAGTGTTAAAGCATAAATCTCCATATAAATGCATAGTCATTAATAGCATCTGTGATATTTTGATCTCTAAAGACCTAAAAAGATACTTGTCCCACAGTGCTATTATTAAAATGGCCTTAGAAAAGGACTAGAAATTTATGGGTACTTTTCCTGTATGTATTTTCTTTTTCTCTTGAAAAGCTTCCTTTGAAGTCAAAGCGATTTTTGTGAACAGATGCAGAAATATGTGAAGGAAAAATTGGATTCTTAAACCAGATGCATTAGACGTTTTTATGATACCTCATAACCTTTGTAGAAAACAAAAATTATTTTGCAAGAGTATAGTCTAACAGAAAATATAATTTTATCATATGGATGATTCTATCAAAAACTAAGAAATAGACAAGTTGCTTGTTGCTAGTTTGGTTACACAGTTACTCCTTGAGGTGAGAGGCAAAAGTGGGTGGGCCAAAGCAGTGCTGTGTTGGAAACTATGACTGATAAAGTATTATGATTCCTAGGTTATTTTAATGTTTTCTTTAAAAAAAAATCTTGAGTAATAAGGTTGGCATTGAGGACGTTTAGTTATCTCAAAGGCAGGCTTTTGCCCCTCAAGGCTAGAGATGGGCTCAACTTTAAAATAAAAAATAGAGAGAAATCAGGAATGACAGTGTTTCAAGCCGTACTCATTGTGAGCTGTCTACAATTTATGTGAAAGCGGTTTATTTTGCCAGGTGTTACCTCGCAAAAAACTGTTGACATTTGACAAGATGAGAGTAGTCACAGAGTCAGAGGAATGAAGATTTGACATGCTACATTTAAATACTGATGGCATTAGGTAAATTTAAGCCTGTCATCATTGGCCAAACATAGAATCGACCCTTCTTGAAGCCCTAACTTATGATGGTGTTGTACCAAGAGTAAAATATTGATGGTTAGTAGACGTTTGCAAGAATATTTGTAATCATTCAGTGTAAAATGTCCACATTATGTTGCAGTTGAACAACACACTTTACTGTTAGCTGTCTCAAGCTGGGTGTGGCCAATATTAGCGTACCGTTCCCAATGTTAATGGCTACCAAGTTTAGCCATTAGATGAAGGAATCATCCCTGCAAAAAAACCCAAAAAACCAAAAAAACAAAAACAAAAAACAAAACTAGGCAGTGTACTAAATTGTTCTTGTGTTCAGTTCTCATGACTAGGCTTTTCAAACAATTGCTCCTTTTTTTAACTTTTTTTCTTTTAAAATAATTTCAGATTTACCAAGTTGCAAAATTAGTACACAGTTTTCCTGTACATCCTTCACCAAGCTTCCTTTTACATAATCATAATACAGTGATCTAAGCCAAGAAATAAATTTGGAACAATACTAGCTAAAGACCCATTTCACGTTTCACCAGTTTTTCCACTAGTCTCTTACTGGTCTGGGATCAAATCCAGGATCCCGTGTTGCATTTAGCTGTCATGTCTCCTCCAATTTATGGCACTTTCAGTCTTTCATGACCTTGGCGCTTTTGAAGAGGATTGGTTAATTATTTACTAGAATGTCTCTCAATTTGGGTTTTTCTGATGTTTTCTCGTTATTAGGTTATGGATTTTGGCAAAAATACCACCAAAGAGAGACTAGACTGTTCATAACAAGGCTTTAAGGCAGGTATCAATACCTGATTTTAAATCATGAGGAAACTGACTTTAGTTAAATAACTATCCTAAAATCACAACGCTAATTAATTGTGGAATTAGGATGGTAAAATTTACTATCGGGATTTCCTTCCCTATTTTGCAATTAATATTTGTTGTTATAGGTTTCTGTGATCTTAATGACATTAAAATGGGGAAGTGTTCCCAGTGACTTTTCCTTTAGCTTGTCTGCTATGTATTGTCCATCCAACTTGCACCAAGAGCTAATCAGCATGGAGAGCTATCAGGAGCTTCTGTAGCCATCATTTTGCAAGACAATAACTGGGCTGGTTTGAGGGGGCTATTTCATCTCTGTGCTTTTCTTAAATGGTGTTGCATGGACCCACTCGAATGCGCCATTTAAGCTCAATCAGCCTAGGAGTCCATTCACTTAAAATCCTCTTTAGATTGGTTTTCCTTGCGAACTGACTTAGCTTATTAGAAATAATAATTTTTAAAACTATATTTGAGTAGATAATGGAAACTACTCATGGTAACTGATGAAAATATAGAGGAGGAACAGTGAGTAGATGCTGAGGATTTTTGCTAGAAACTATTCTGGCATCCATAGCCAGGAAATGCTAAAGAGAGTAAGGCTGCTCCCTGAGATCCTTTCTCAGTCTACCTGTTGCATGGCTGCAGGTTACAAAAGAACTATCTGCAGAGCCTTACACAAGTATATAGATTTAAGCCTATATCCATACATAACTCTATCTTTCAGAAAAGGAACGGACATTTAGCTAGCACCTTCAGTGCTAAGGCCCTGTGCTATGTGCTATACACACTTTATCTTATCCTGTAAATATTATTCTACCCATTTTATAAAAGAGGAAACTAAGGCTCCGAAAGATTAGGTAACTTTCCTAAGTCAGAGCTAGTAAATGGCGGTACCAGGATTCAGATTCATCTTCGTCTGTGCTTTTTCCACCTGACCAGTGGTGTTCTCTTACCAAATAAAGTCTTGTATCAATCCCTGTTAGATAAAACATAAAAGCAGAGCTTTTCTGATTTCAGGAATAGAAGAGTAGCTAGAGCCCTGCCTGCTTGACCTCACCGCCCCCACCCCCCCCATACCACCCTCCCTCCACACACAGTGGCCCAGGAGATGGTGCCACACAATCTTAAATTTTTTATGATGACGTTTGAAAAATACTTCAGCTTCCTAACATATCCAAGTAAGTTTGTTGGCTGAGGACCACATATGATGGATGAATTATGTTCGAGGAGCTGTCCTGAAAATAAGTAGTTGGAGAGTATTCACTTTGATATGTGTGTATTTTTTCAATAAAATGCAACATATGTTCTATTTCTCTTACGCTGCACAAGCACTGAAGATAATAGTAGTCAATTTCCTTCTTTCCTTCTCTCTTTCTAAACACAGCTTACTTCTGCATAATATGCTCATCTTTGTGCACAAAGATTGTTCTGTGGATTCCCTCAGTCATTATTACAACTAACCTGGCCTCTAGCCTCCTCAAAAAGAACACTTATCCAGTTCTGCTCTTGATTCCATTCTACCGCTACCCCTCAGGGTTCAGGAATTTCTCTTTTCAAGACTGCAATATGAGGCCTAAGGCTTCTTCTTGAATTTCCACAGGAGCCATTTACTTATGGAGGATGGAAGCTGCTCTGCAGGTTGAGACACTAGATGCAGAGAGATAATTTATAGGCACAGAGGTGCTACAGGGACTCCAGCTTGACTTAATTTAACTCTGCTCCAGCATTTATGGTTTTCTCTATATATCATTTCTTAGCAATACCGTATCTTTTTTTTCCCAGTAGGAGGCATAACCCTTTTTCTTAACGTCCCTGCTTACTGAATGAATCAAGGTCATATCAAGATCTTCACACTACCCTGACATCTAAGTTCTATTGGGCGTCTAGCCATTTACCAAAATTCATCTACAACTTCTTTCTTTCATGGCACACAGTCATCCTGGTATCTATTGAACCTACCTCTGGTTGGCTAAGGAACTGCCTTTTGACTGCCCCCTTGGTCTCCTAAAAGGCAAAGTTAAGCCACCCTGATTTCTAACCGATGGAGATGCTCACAGCTTCTGCTTCTCAATCCCTTGCCCTCAGGCCAGCACACCAGCTAGCATGCAGGTCTGTCAGTTTCTCCTTTGCATTCCTGTCCTGATGTTCTGGCTGGGACTCACTATAGGGCCGGGCAAGTCCACTGTGGACAGAGTCTTGAATGAATGACTTTGGTTCCATTGCTTCTTATCCTGGTTTTTAGGATGATAGTTGTAGATTTTTCATTAAGGGTATTTGAAAGCATAACATTTTCAAATAGAATCTGTTATTTTCTGTAATATCCTGTTATAATATAACACTTTGTAATCTCCAAAATGCTTCACATATTCTTTTAATCTTGAGTGCAGCATACCAAGTTTCACTAGTCATCTAAAATTTTGACTCACTGATTACATTCTCATTGTGTCTTCCAATTTTTTTAACCAGTTGTAATGATGATGAATCTAAGTAAATATCGGTATTCTTTAAAGTTTTAGTTCAATGGATGTTATTTTCAAATTTGTATTGAAATCATTTAGTGTAATTGTAAACACAATTGTTATTCTAAACACAATAATGATGGAGGAGGTGATACTAGCACACATTTATGCTTACCATGTACCAAGCATGGTTTTAAGCACTTGACATGCATTAGCGTATTTAATCGTCACAACCCAATGAGGTTTGTGCCAATATGAACCCCATTTTGTTGATTAGAATAGTAAGAGGTTAAATGACTCACCCAAGGTCACATAGCTAGCAAATGTTAGAGCCAAGATATAAACCCTGGTAGCCTGATTCCAAAGTCTATACCCTAACTGTAATAAAATGCCATTAAATTCTGAAACAAATTACCCATGATAATATGCTGATAACTGCCTTGCAACTTTTAAATCCGTTCCATGAAAGCCACTTATATATCTTGCCATGGTGACATGCAGAGTAGAAATTATAAATCATCCTTTGTTGTCACTGTTCCTACACTCTTGTTTGGCTCAATGAATTATGAAGAAGGAGCAAAGCTGTCTTGTAAATTTATCTCCATGTCTCTATTTGGCTACTGCCACTAGGATTACTGTGTGTAAAATAAGGGCTTTAAACGCATGAGTCCCAAGGTGCATGTAGGAAGTTCTGTTTACACACAGTCTATAGCTAAAAGGTCAACCTGTGTGCAGCCCTGCAGGCAGAGGGGAGGTGGTGAGTGCTGAAGCTGATGGATGACTAAGGGACCACTATCTAGGGTCTAGTTGGGATTTATGGCAAGAGTACTTTCTTCAAAAGTAGCAGAGGTGCAAAGTGGGAAAATGGGAGAGATGAAAGTAATTAGTGTTGTGGGCCATTTCTGCAAGTGATAAGTAAGAATTTATGCTAAAAGATCCTCATTCCAAGGAGTTTTTAAAGGGGTCTCTAATTCAGTAATTGAATTAAAGTGAATTGTTTCCCATTAGTACATCAATTAGGATGCTGTTGAGGCTTTAAAATGAGCCACGTTGAACAGAATTTATTTTATACACCAAATAAAGGGCTCCTCATGACCTTTTCCTAATACTCCCCATGAACAAAGACTGCATGGGCCATTCTACTTTATAGTCATTCAGGCCCACACTTTACTCACTATGTTACCTTGGGCCCTTTTAGGAAGTGGAAGAATGTAATGGAAAAGGGATATGGAGTTTACTCAAATCCCTGATTTGGATTCCTGTCCTCCCATGGGGAGAATGGGCTAGGCAGCCAGTTCATAAATTTGCTGGAAGAGAGAAGAGGTCTCTTGAGCGGGGGTTAAGTGTGCAGGATGAGAGTAGAGTCCCAAGGGAGATGTTAAGGACCAGACTATGTGGAGCCCTTGCCAGTTCTGGGGAGAGAGCCAGGTTGGCCCTCTGTGGATACTAGTTACCTGGCCATCTTGTTTGTGAAGGAAGATCCTTCTCTGCAGGCAGGCAACTTTGGCTTCTCCAATGGCTGGCAACTTTCCAGCCACCCCCATGCCACCAAGCTGTGAAACTCAGTAACCTAGAGAAGCAAGTGTCTAGAAAATAAGCAATCACATGAACATTATACTTGTCATTTTAAAGTTTACTGGCCCCCTTCCTAAGAGGAAGTGTGATAAAGCAGAAGGTACATGACTCTTGGGATCAGTTAGGCCTGGTTGTACCAGCTGTGTGATGCCAGGCAAGTTATCTGACCTCACTAAACTTTAGTTTCCTCATCTGTAAGGTATTCATAATAATGCCTTGTAGGAATATGTGGATTCGAGATCCTGCCATATATATATATATATATGGCTCTTCCCAAAAGTCCTTTTGCCAGTGCATAGCACCTAGTGGGTCCTTCATGCTGGATGATGATTATTTCTTCAATAACATATAATTCTACTCAGTGAACTTTCTCTCCTCTACCCTTATCAATCTTCATAATCTTTGATTCCCCCATCACCACACTTTCCTACCCTTCTATCCCCCCTCCCCCAAATCAGTCTCATCACATTAATCCCCTTAAAGCAGCATTCTAATTATGGTTTTCCCCTTGCTCAGCAACCTCCGCGGGCCTCTGAGGAAATGTAGTCCCCTTAGAGCTCTACATTCAAGACTTTCCACAGTCTGGATCCAAAACATTTCTCTAGGCCATTGCTGTCTTAAATGGATCCTTTGCCTTAGTGTTCATAGCATTTCCAAGTTTGCTCAGAGCTCTTCCCTTTCACCTCTTTGTTAATGCCACTTTCTCTTCTTGGAAAGGTCTTTCTTCCCATTCTTATTTATCTGTATTCCACCATTTTTAAAAAATGAAACAAAAATACACAATTCCGGACTTCAAGTTATATTACAAAGCTATAGTGATCAAGAAAGTATGGTACTGGCACAAAAATAGACACATAGATCAATGGAACAGAATAGAAAACCCAGAAATGAATCCACAACTCTATGGTCACTTAATCTTTGACAAAGCAGAAAAGAACATCCAATGGAAAAAAGACCATCTCTTCAACAAATGGTGCTGGGAAAACTGGACAGCAACATGGAAAAAAAAGAAAAGAAACTGGACCACTTTCTTATACCATACACAAAAATAAATTCAAAGTGGATTAAAGAGCTAAATGTAGACTTGAAACCCCACAAAAATCCTAGAGGAGAACACAGGCAGTAACCTCTTTGACATTGGCTGTAGCAACTTTTTTCTAGATATGTCTCCTGAGGCAAGGTAAACAAAAGCAAAAATAAACTATTGGGACTTCATCAAAATAAAAAGATTCTGCACAGCAAAGGAAACAATCAACAAAACTAAAAGGCAACCTTTGGAATGGGAAAAGATATTTTCAAATGACATTTCTGATAAAGAGTTAGTATCCAAAATATGTAAAGAACTTATGAAATTCAACACCCAAAAAATAATCCAATTAAAAAATGGGCAGAAGACATGAATAGACATTTTTCCAAAGAATACATATAGATGGCCAACAAACACATGAAAAAATGCTCAACATCATTGATCATCAGGGAAATACAAATCAGAACTACAATGAGATACCACCTCACACCTGTCAGAATGGCTGAAATCAACAACACAAAAAACAACAGGTGTTGGTGAGGATGCAGAGAAAGGGGAACCCTTGACTATTGGTGGGAATCCAAACTGGTGCAGCCACTGTGGAAAACAGTATGGCGGTGCCTCAAAAAGTTAAAAATAGAACTACATTACGACCAGCAATTGCATTACTAAGGATTTACCCAAAGAATACAAAAACAGTAATTCAAAGGGATTCATGCACCCCGATGTTTATAGCAGCATTATCTACAACAGCCAAATTATGGAAACAGCCCAAGTGTCCATCAACTGATGAACGGATAAAGAAAAAGTGGTATATATGGAATGGAATATTACTCAACCTTCAAAAAGATATGGATGGAGCTAGAGTGTATTATGCTAAGCAAAATAAGTCAGAGAAAAACAAAGATATGATTTCACTCATATGTGGAACTTAAGAAACAAAACAAATGAGAAAAGGGTGAAAAAAAGAGAGAAAGGCAAACCAAAAAACAGACTCTTAATTACAGAGAAAAACTGATGGTTACCGGTGGGGGGGGAGTGGGGGGATGGGTGAAATAGATGATGGGAATTAAGGAATGCACTTGTCATGATGAGCACCAGGTGATGTATGGACGTGTTGAATCACTATATTATATATCTGAAACTAATATTATCCTGTATATTAGCTAACGAATTTACAGCAACAACAACAACAACAGAACGTCTCTGTTGGTTCCAGAAAACTTTGTTTTGAAGTTGGAAATGATTGCTCCCATTTTGAAATTTTATAGGACTTTGTACCTTCCTTATAGAAATTAACACATCCTTCCTTATATTCTCTGTCTGTTTATAGGCATTTGCTTTAGGACAGATAGAGAGCGTGCTCTTTTTTTATTTAGACCTTTTATGAACACTCCAGCAGGAAATGACTTATAATTATACCAGGGTTCCACAGGTGCAGCCTTAGGCTGCCACTCAGCAGGCAGATCTTACCAGAAGTATGTTCATGGAGACCTCCACCAGTCATAAAAGGTGGGGAGGGAAGGATTTTTCCTGTTGAGCCTTGGCTATGATAACTATATGTGTGAGAAAGTGAGTTATTACTTAAATCTTTGGCATAATAATTCCTGTAACAGAAAGAGCTCAATAATTACTGGAGTGAATGAATTCAGTGAAAAGTAAAGCCAAGGAGGTAAGACAAGAGAAAGTGCATACCATTGGCATTTAGCCTGTTGTTGAATTTAAACTGTACATTTTTATGTATCTAATTTTAGAAGATGTTCAGTGTTTGCTGCAGTTCATAAATGATCTTATTATTGCCCTAACTATCCAGATATTTATAAGTGATTGGAAGATAATACCAATTTTATTTCAGTGATTTTTCCAAGAAGGCTGCTGTAATTTCCAACTTATTGCTATAACCGGCTTTTATTGCTACTCTAGCTTTAAATTTATTTTTCACAGGCATAGCTTATTATACTGCAGTTTGCTACTTCTGTATATCATATTAAAGTTTGTTACCTCTGTATGGAAAAGTATAGACATACTCAGGATTAAGATGAGAAGATTTCATTTTGAGCATAGTTTTGCCTCAGTACTGTCTGGTTCACAAGAACTGATGTTGTGTTTTCTCATATTATAAAACAAGAGTTCATGCAACTCGTGAAGGAAATAAAAAGCTCATTTATTATATCAACATTGCCTTTTTTCTTAATTGTCCATCTTAAGTCCCTTTAAAGCAATCTGTCAAACTATGCCTAGTACCATTTCTCTATTGATCTTGGTATGCCTTACATAGATAAATAGCCCTAGGTCCCACTGCACTGTTAAACTATTTAGACAATGAAGCCATTCGTTAGCTTACAATTTAATGCTCTTTCATTTTTCTTTGCACTATAGTAAGAGTAGAGCAGTGTGATTCAAGCAGAATTTAAATCTATATTACAAAGAACTTGTATTTTCTTCTTTTTAAAGTGACCAGTGGTATTTTAGTAGTTGATCAGGAAAGTTTTATTGTTATAGTTGTTAGCAATTTATCCTTTACATGTTTAATAAACCTTAAATCAACCCAGCATAATCATAGAACTGTCACAGACTGTCATGTCTGTTAAAAGGGGTTGGATTGAAGCATCTTCCAGATAAGTCTGTGACTGCAGTGGCCAGACATCTTGTTAAATCAGGGACCAGTAATACCCATAAATCTTTAAAATGTCTTGCAAATTCCAATGTTTCGGCATCCATATGACATCTTCCACATTGTTTTTCACATTCTAAAGCGGAAGAGAAATTCTTAGCAGACCATGTGTCCTTAATTTTGATTGGAAATATATTAACATATCTATGACTCAACTAGAGACGTAGCTTATGCTCTAGTCTTATTTTTCTGTCTAAATGGCAGACTTTGGAGTCAGACTTCGATACCTGTCTTCTTGAAGGCCAATACCCACCTTTAGATTTGGAGATAGGGTCATCCAGCTTCCATTTGGACCACATGTTAGGAGGGGTGGGGAGAGAAAGGAGTGGATCTTCAAAAAGGAATAACAAGGCCATGACTACTGGTAGGATTACTGCCAGCTGAATAGCACTTAAATTTGTGTCTTCTTTAGCAAGATCATCAAGAAAAGCATGTAAAGTGGGAAAAATAATTTTTAAAAATCAAGGATTTTTAACCCTCTATAGGTTCTAACTCGAGGAGAGAGCCCAGAGTTGATGAATCTGAAAAAGAGACAGAGATGGGAGAAAAGTTACTGGAGTGTGAGTATGGATGTAGGGATTTCAAGGGGGTAGAGGATTTCAAAGGCGCAATGAAGAGCAAGATAGTGGTATGGTACAATAACGACTAAAAGTTATCCACTGGAATGTACAATTGGTATGTCACTAAAGATATAAGCTTTAGAAGAGTTATTGATGCTGAAGATTAATTACAGTGAGACAAGCGGTGAGGAAGTGAGGATTGTTGTTTTGAGGAGCCTGAGTGATAAGGAACTGTCAGAGAGGGGAGAAGAGAGCTATAAAGAATGGTCTGACCAAGCAAAGTTTTTGGTGGTAGGGTCTTTTAAGATGGAAGCGACTTGGGTGCCTGGGTGGCTCAGTCGTTAAGCATCTGCCTTCGGCTCAGGCCATGATCCCAGGGTCCTGGGATCGAGTCCCACATCGGGCTCCCTGCTCAGTGGGAAGCCTGCTTCTCCCTCTCCCACATACCCTGCTTGTGTTCCCTCTCTAGCTCTTTCTCTCTCTCTGTCAAATAAATAAAATCTTTAAATTAAAAAAAAAAGATGGAAGCAACTTGAGCATGATTATAGGAGCCAGTAAAGAGGCAGAGGTTGAAAATACAGGAAAGAGATGGAAAGAAACAGAAGAAATGCAATCCAGAGCAAATGATTAAACACTAGGAGAAACAGATCAACCCTGAGACTGGAGGAAAGATGACTGTGTGTCTAGATCAGTTTGCTGGGAATGGGATGGGAAATCAGGGACTCCAAAACCTGTTGGGTATAATTCTCTCAGTGGCTTACCTGAGGAGATGAGATAGGTTAGTGGTTTAGTGTATGGGCTGTAAAGTCTGACTGGGTTCAAATCCAAGTTCTTCCACTTAATAACTAGATGTCCATGGGCAAGTTACTGAACCTCTCTATCTCATTTTCATCATCTTGTAAGATGAATTAAAAGTTAAATGCTTGAATTCTGTGGTCAAACTGCCAGAGTTCAGAGCTAGTAAGCTCCACCGCTTTAGTCCCTAACTAGCATTATGTGTTTGGCAAGTCACTTAACCTTCTGTGCCTTAACCTCTGCATCTGTAAAACAGAGACATAATGGTATCTACCTCAGAGGACCACTGTGAGGGTTAAATGAGTTAATATTTATAAGTGTCGAACAGTACTAGGCATATTGTAAGGGCTATGTAAGTTTTAAAAAAAGGATTCAATAAGCAGTGTTGAGAGTTGGGAGCCTAAATGAGATGAGAAACCATAAATTAGATTTATAGGTAAATTCTGCATTGTTTTGAGATTTTTCACCAAAAATGCTTAGCCAGCCACCAAGGTGTATTAAGTGAAGAACAAGCTCTCTAGCCTTGATCCAGGGTTGGCCTTTTATGCGGCTGTTGAGACTTAATGGCAGGAGCAGTTAGCATTGCAAATGAGAGTAGAGTCCAGATGATTGACCTTGGAGCCAGGCTGCATAGGGAAGAGGAGGGGACAAATAGGGACCTTTGCACCAGGAAAAAAATGGGAAAAATCAGAGGCTCTGATTCCTAAATGAGCTTTGGGAGCAGGTATAGTGGAAATAAAAGCACGAAGAGTTGAAAGGTGGAAGATTTCAGACTGAGTGGAATATTGACATTTATGATTTCAAAAATGGAGGAATCATGGGTGATGACAAGGTCTAGTAGCTGACCATGGGAATAGGTGGTTGAAGCTGGAGAGATCAAACAAGTGTATTGAATTGGTAGTGTACCTGATCCTTGAACTCTTTTGCATAATGGAAGTTAGGGAAGAAAGAGAGCCAGCCAGAGTATTCAAGAGGTGGGAACATAACAACAAAGGGCTGAATATGTGTAAACAGTTAATCTCCAATTTTTGTAGCCATGTAAGCCATTTTTGCCCATTTATGCCCAGTGTCTCCTGAACTACTAAAAGACTGTTCAGTGGAATATTATTTGGATTTGTCACCTGGTGAACTGTGCCCTCATCTCTAATTCATGGGAGTAATAAGGTCATGAATATTTTATTTGTATTGATATATTTAACAAATATTGAATACTTAAAATGTGCAAGGTGTTGGAGATAAACCATTGAAGAATATAGACAAAAATCTTACATTTCAGAGGCAGAAACAAATAATAAATAAGTAATTAAAATATATAATATGTTAAATGATAATAAGCGATATGGAAGAAAAAATAAATCAGAGACAGGAGATGGTAAGTCCAGTTTGAGATTAGGTGAAGGGTGGCATTTGAGGAAAGACCTGAAGGTGATAAGAACATGTACAAAGTGGATATCTGGGGAAGAGCATGCCAGGTAGAGCAAACAAGAATGCAAACGGGCTAATCTGGCATGTTTGAAGACCAGCAAGGAAGCTAATGTGGCTGAAGATAAGTGAGCATTTCCTTTGTTTAGCAAATATTATATAGTACTTAGTATGTGTTGGATACTTCTCTAAATACTTTGCAAATATTGTCATGTAATTCTCATAACAACCCTATGTAAACCCAGTGCTAGTGCTAACATGAGGATCTATGAAATATATGTTAAGTAACTTGTCACAGGAGCAACAAAATGCACATAGCAAAAAAGGGGAGGGAGCGAGTGTTCTAACTTGGGTTAAATTATTCTGCCCAAAATCGTAGTAGGACATGAAGTCAGATGGCTAATAGGAAGGTAGAAGTGGGGATTCAATTGTATAGAACCTCAGAAGCAATTGTGAAGACTGTCTTTTACACGGGTTGTTGGAAAGCCATTGGAGGAATGATATGATCTGATGAAGGTTTTAAAGCTTACTCTCACTGCTGTGTTAAAAACAGAAGGCAGAGGAGCAAGGATAGAAGCAAGGAGACCAGTTAGGAGGCTAGTACAAGATCCAAGCAAGAGACAGTGGTGGCTCAGACTTGGGTGAGTGGTACAAATGGTTTCATGAGAAGTGGTCAGATTCTGGATATTTATTTTGAAGGAGGTAAAGCCAGTAAGATTTCTGATTAAATGTAGGATGAAAGAAAGAAAAGAGGCAAAACAGATTCCAAGGCTTTTGGCTAGAGCAAGTGGAAGAATGAATTTGCCACTTACTGAGATGGTAAAGACTGTGAGAAGAACAAGTCTTTGGGGGGCCGATGAGGAGTTGAGTTTTAGACATGTGGAATTTAGATGCCTAGGGAACATCTAAGTGGAGATGTCAGGTAAGCAGTTAGATTCATGAGACCGAAGCTCAAGGGTCAGGTCTAGATGGAGTGATAAATCTGTGAGTTTGTGGTATAGAGACTGGGTGCTTAAAGCTATGAGACTGGGTGTGATCACTTGGGTAGTTTGTGTAGAAGGAGAAGAGAAGAGGTCCAAGTACTAAGCCTGTGGGCATTTCAACATTAAGAGATTGGGATGATGAAAAGAACCAGCCAAGACAGTAGTAGCCAGATGGGTAGAAGGAAAAGTAGAAAAAGGTGACATCCCAGAAGCCAAATGAGGAAAATGTTTCATAGGCCAATGCACATGCATGTGTGCACGCACACACCCTCAAGTGCAGGGACACACTCACACTCACACACCTCATCATATCATCTATGAATTTAGAATGACAGAGTACCAGCTACTTTCCTTTACTGATTACTATTGTCTCTACTTGCAGGCAAATTTAATTAGAAAACCAGATTATTAAATAGGTAGCTTGATGGGTGGGGAATCAAAACAAGGAAAGTTCATTAGATCACCTTATTGGCTAGTGTAATCAAGTTATAATAACCCAAAGCTTCATCTCCATTATGGGACATACCTGCTCCTGGAGCAACATATTCTTGGTATGTTACACAGCACCATTTCCCTTGGACAGCTCTTGAAAACACATGGCCAAGGTTTTCCCAACAGAGCTGCTTTTCTAAGCTTCTACTCTCCAGGGGACATATTCTTTCTTTAGATATGTTAATGTACCTCATCTTGTTTCTATTAAGTCTTGTCCTCAGAGTTCTTATACTTTTTGGGTTGGGGGGGTGGTCCCTACTTCCTTTGATTAAAATGTGGACCTTCTACCAAGAAAAATATGTACATAAACTCTCAAAACTTTGTGTGCAATTTCAGAAGTCCATAAACTGTGGCTAAGAACTCCTACTTTAACTCACAAAAGGTAAACTTCCATTCTTTCAAATACTGAGCCTTCTTCCTCATTGCCTTCTCTGCTGCTAACCAGTTACAAAGCTGGTCTTATGATTGACACCATTGGATTTTTATGTGCAGTTGGTTTATAATGAAGTGTTTGTGGTACTTCAATACATAAAACCTCTTGTCTGGAGAGTGAGGTAGACCTTCATACCTTATTCCTTTCTGAATGAATGGCTTTATAAGTGAACTTCTAGTGTATGCAGTAACGAATATGTAAGGCTCACGCTAGCCAATTCTGCAATTCAGTCTTTAGTAGGGGTGTGAGAATCTTACTCTAAGAAGCTGCTAATTACACATTTAGGAATATATATGTTTTATTAAACTTTTGGAGGAAATAGAGCAAGATTGAAAATATTTGCTTGAAGGGCAGGGGAAAAAAAAAAAAAAGATGTCCAGAAGATTAAGAACAACACTCATCTGAACTTCACAGAAAGTGTCATGAGAGTGTCAATGATTAGAACTGATCAGATATTTGGCTGTCCTTTTCAACCAGAAGATGGATTTGAACCAGATTACTACACCCATGATTTAGTTTTGAAGAGAGAGAGAAGAAAAGCCAATTATTTGTCTCTTTGTTCAAAGGCTTTTTTTTTTCTTTCTTTCTTTTTTTTTTTTTTTTGATATCATAGATCTCTGAACAGCTAGTAGAGACTCCAGCCTTTCACATCCATTAAGGTTAGCTCTGAAACTGTTGAATTTGATCTCTTCCATTTACCATCTGGATACAGTAGAGAAAAAGCTATTCTGCATTGGGTTGCTGGATACCATCCAGAAAATAATATGTCAGGGGCATCAAAGGCTTGAGGCACTTGGTCTAGTCTGTCTCATGATCACAGGCAGGGTCTGCTCTCCAGTTTGGTAGAATGTTTTATTTTTGCAGTGACAATATATATCCCAGTAAAATAGATCACAGGGATTACTGCCAACTTGTCAAAGTTAGGATTCTTCCATCATAGACTTCAAAAAAGGACCAGATTTTAATTGGGCAAAGCTCGATTTCCAAAATTGAGGAAGCTCCATCTCATGCCAGTCTATCCCCCTTTTCTTAGGGAGGGCGCTTCATGCAAGGAGGGTTTTAATTCACACATTGCTTCCTCGCACACCCAAACGCCAAACTTACCGTCTCCTTTAAACTGACCTCATTTAAAGTTATATTCTTTATCCTCTTTATAAGTGGGCCCGGTATCAGCCAGCTAATGACCATACTGGCGGCTTTCCAGGAATCTGACAACCACATCTCATTATTCACACCAACTGGAGCCAATTGTGGCTGGATTTTTTTTTTTTCTTTTTCTTCTGTTATTTAAAAATGTGAATAGGAAGCAACAGCAAGCAATGGCATGTCGTGTGGTCTCCTCTGGGATTGGGGAGGAGCCTTGCATAATAGGACCTGTAATATCAGGGAGCATATGGCTGTGTTTTAAGGTAGCTGGAGGCCATCTAACTGTAAGCACTGATAAAGCAAGCTTTGGTTTGAATCTTTGCAGGATGTACTTAGGGATGAATTTATAGCCTGTGCAATAGGTAAAAATTGTAGGACAACTGCCATTTTGTCTCTTACCCAGGGAAGGGATGGCAGGAAGAGTTGCCAAACCCTAACCACAGACATGACTTTTCCTTGTGGACAGGAATGGCCCCCAAGCTGCACCCTAAATACTAGAGCAGCTTCCAAATCTCTCACGCAGACAGCTGGAGAAGCCCTTGCTGGGGTCCAGCCAGCTTACTAAAGGGGCATCATGGGCAGCAGCGCTCCGGTTTTGTACCTTGTTCAGGTTATCCAGTAGATCCAAAGTTATTATTTATTCTGCTCCAAACTGTACAGACTGTCCGCACTCCCATCTTCTCATTCAGGGACTCTGCTCTCAGAATCTTCCTGTTCTTCCGTTCTCCCTTCAGATCTCCTGGTATTGAGAACAACAAGTAGTTCTTCTAGATTAAGAAAAACAAACAAGGGGTGCCTGGGTGGGCTCAGTTGGTTAAGCATCCAACTCTTGATTTCGGCTCAGGTTGTGATCTTGGGGTTGTGAGATTGAGCTCTGTGTTGAGCTCACTCAGCTGGGTGTGGAGACTGCTTAAGATTCTCTCTCTCCCTCTGCTTCCCCCCAACCCATGCTCTCAGTCTCTTAAAAAAAAGAAAAACAAAATCCCCTCCAAACTGTGAATCAGGCAAAGAAAGGTTGCCGATTCTTAGCAGCATTATCCCTCTGAGCTTTGGGCACATACTCATGGCTTCTATCTGTCTGGACCCTTTCAGGCTAGCCTCTCCTTTTCTGTACTCAGTGGCTTGTTTTTCCTGTAGGGTTTACCAGCTTTCAGATCCCCTCCCCGACTTAAACACAAAAACGACAACAGAGGAAACGCTGTGATACCAAGTCATTATTAGAGCCAGACTTCCGGGCCCTGCCCCCTCCTATCCAAGTTACTTAACACCTCAATGCCTTGGTCACCTTATCTGTAAAGTGGGACTAGTAACAGTGTCCGTGTTCTAGATGTGTTGCGACAGTCAAGTAAGGGTCGGGAAGAGCCTGGCATGGCAGGGTGCTTAATTTATATTTACCACAGTTGTTGGTATTATTTGACTTATTTTAGCATAAATAGGTTTGGTTCCTTTTACCTCAGCCAATTATTTAGCATTTTAAGCTCTTTATTATTTATTGTAGATGAAAAGATTGTGAGTTCTGCAGGAAGAATTTAGGGGTTAGTCAGCAGGAAAGACTGCAGCGAGGGGGTTCCTCAAGATCACACTGTTGCCTGTTGGGTGTTGACACGGCAGAAGCCTCATTTGTTGGAAGGAGCAAAGAGACCAGAACCCCTGCTAGACGTTGAGCTCCCAGAGAGCAGGGGTTTGACTTGTTCCTTCATCGTTGTCTTACCAATATCTAGAACAGAGCCTGACCATCTCCTCTGCAGCTCAGTCCTTCACAAACTCATGCAATTAAAAAACAACAACAAATGTATCTTTTACCTACTGTTCTTTAAAAAAAAAAAAATTAGTTTTCTTTGACTGCCATTATCCGTCCAGACCCCTTCTTAGTCTTAAAGAATCCTCTCTGTGAGCTCGGTGGGCGGCAGGACCGCTTCCATCACTAAGGAAGACCGAGGAGGGGTTCCTCCATTTCTAGAACGAGTAAGGAAAGGCACAGGACCCAAGCTCCACCATGAGGACTCACCTGCCTGGGCGTTTGAATCCTACAGAGGGAGGCCAAAAGAGGAAGGGGTAGAGGATGAGCTTCACGGTGGCAGTGGGAGAGGCCCCACAACATCCAGGGGCAGTGGCAGCATCCTTGCTGGCTTGTTCCTGCTCGCTAGTCTCTTCTACTTTAGTTAGCCCAAGTCGGGGTGCTGCTCACAGTCGGAAATTCTGAGTAGTCGCACATGGCTTCAACTCGGGACAGTTGCACAGCTTCAGAAACCTCACCTTTCAGTGCCCCACTCTCTAAAACCTACCTGCTGACCTCTGGCTCACTCCATCAAGCACTCACATGCCAACTGTATTCCAGCCCTAACATGTCCCCCAACCTATTGACCTGACTCCTTTCTCACGGTCCGCCACTCCACTCCACTGTCATCATAAATCACTCCTTTGCAAATATTCTCAGTCCCTTTGCAGTCTCTTCCTGTGCTGCGTGCACCCCAGCGAAACCCAGCCTACTCTTCACTTTCTTCCCACTTATCCCCAGGCAGCCAAAGGTGGTTGCCGAATATAACATCACAGGCTCATTGCTTCAACTTTAGATTCCTGGCCAAAGTCTCAAACAGGCACTTACTATTGCCTGGTAACTGTGTTTCTCTAGTAAATTGATTGGCCTTTCTGAAGGGCAAACCGTCTGAGAGTCTGTGTTATTTCTACTCCTGAGCCTTGCTCTGCCTTCTGACAAACAGGTAAGGTTCTCACTTCCTACTTCATGAAGAAAACAGAACGGGACACATGCTCCCTATTTTTGTTTTACCATCTATGCCCATGTTCTCTTTTGTCTTAAGTCACAGTGGAAATCGTGTTCCTGCTCCTTGTGTGGGTCACTCAATCCATCTGTGTTCTGGGTTCCCTCTACTCACCTGTTTCTATATTGTCTCTCTCTCGTCTCCTGCATCATAAATGTTTCCCTCTCTGGACAAATCCTGTTACCATACAAAATGCTCTGCTATTTCCCATCTTAAAAACACGTCTTGACCCGATAACTCCCTTTAACTGCTCCCCCACCTCTCTGCTCCTTTCATGGTAGACTTCCCAAAAATATTGTCAGTACTTGCTCTCTCAGCCTTCCCAAACAGCCTATTACAAGGTGGGTTCTAGTCTAGCTCCCTGCTCTCATTGTTTTGATCAAAGTCTTCAGTAACCTTCACATTGCCAAATCCAGTGGTCAATATTTAGTAATCATATTGCTTGATCAGTCAGTAGCATCTGACACAGTTGAATTCCACCCTTTTTTATGAAACACTTTATGTTTTGGCTTCCAGGACACACACTCCTGATTTTACTACTACCTCCCTGGCTGTACCTTGTTAGTCACATCTCCTGGCTCCTTTTACTCTTGTCCCTGAAATCTATGTGTTTGAGGGCCCTGAGCTATGTCTACTGAGTTCATCACACTCTTTCTGTGAGTGAGCTTGTCCAGTGTCATGCCTTCAAATACCATGAATATGCTCATGATTTCCAAAGTTACAGTTCCAGCTCTCCTCTATGCATCACATTTGTATCCATCCACCCAATTAGCATTTCTGTGTAGAAGACTAGTAAGGATCTTAAACTTGACTTGTCCAAAACAGAACAAAAAAATGGCCCCAGCTACCAGTTTCACCAACTAATACTTAGGATTCCAACTTGGTATCACCCTTTTCTTCAGCCATACACCCATTCCATCAGCAAGTCTTATTGAAATTCCTTTCCAAATATTTGTCAAATCTGCCCACATCTCTCCCATTTGCCTGCCAATACCCTAATTGCTTACTGTCATTGCTTACCTCTGCTCCTGCTAAGATTTCCCTGCTTCCCTTCTTGACTGCCTTCTATCCCTTCTTGATCTAGAGGCCAGAGTAATCCTTTATAAAGTATAAAGCTGATCATGTCACTCCTTCCTTTTTTTTAAAAAAAAGATTTTATGTATTTATTTATTTGAGAGAGAGAGAGAGCATGAGTGGGGATGAGGGGCAGAGGGAAAGGGACAAGCAGACTCCCTCTGAGCAGGGAGCCCAACAGGGGGCTCGATCCCTAGACCCTGGGATCATGACCTGAGCTGAAGGCAGATGCTTAACCGACTGAGCCACCCAGGTGCCCCTCCTTTCTTTTTTTAAATTAATTTCTTACATTCCAGTATAGATAACATAGTTATATTAGCTTCAGGGGTACAATATAGTGATTCAGCAATTCTATACATTACTCAGTGCTCATCATGATAAGTGTACTCTTAATCTCCATCACCTATTTCACCCATCCCCCCACACACCTCCCCTCTGGTAACCATCAGTTTGTTCTCTGTAGTAAATAAGTCTGTTTTTTTTGTTTGTTTGTCTCTTTTTTCCTTTGTTTTATTTCTTAAATTCTGCATATGACTGAAATTATATGGTATTTGTCTTTCTCTGACTGACTTATTTTGCTTAGCATTATACTCTCTAGCTCTATCCATGTTGTTGTAAATGGCAAGATTACATTCTTTTTGATGGCTGAATAATATTCCATCGTATATGTTTATATATACCATGTCTTTTTTATCCATTCATCTATTGACGGACACTTGGGCTTGCTTCCATAGTTTGGCTATTGTAAATAATGCTCCAATAAACATAGCAATACACATCTTTTTGAATTAGTGTTTTTATATTCTTTGGGTAAATACCCAGTAGTGGGATTACTGGATTGTATGGTAACTCTTTTTTTTTTTAAAGATTTTATTTATTTATTTGACAGAGAGAGACACAGCTAAAGAGGGAACACAAGCAGGGGGAGTGGACAAGGGAGAAGCAGGCTTCCTGCTGAGCAGGGAACCTGATGCGGGACTCGATCACAGGACCCTGAGATCATGACCTGAGCCAAAGGCAGACACTTAACAACTGAGCCACCCAGGTGCCCCCCGTA
Organism: Callorhinus ursinus; assembly: GCF_003265705.2. NCBI lineage: Eukaryota > Metazoa > Chordata > Mammalia > Carnivora > Otariidae > Callorhinus > Callorhinus ursinus. The sequence continues at coordinate 1,001,627 of NW_027397071.1, forward strand.
ACTCTATTTTTAACTTCTTGAGGAACCTCCTTGTTTTCGAGTGGCCGAACCAGTTTGCATTCCCACCAGTAGTGCAAGAGGGTTCCTTTTTCTCCACATCCTCACCAACACTTGTTGTTTCTTGTGGTTTTGGTTTTAGCCATTCTAACAAGTGTGAGAGGGTATCTCGTTATGGTTTTGATTTGCATTTCTCTGATGATTAATGATATTGAGCATCTTTTCGTGTATACATTGGCAATCTGTATTTCTTCTTTGGAGAAATGTCTGTTCATGTCTTCTGCTCATTTTTAATTGGATTTTTTGGGGGGTTTGGTTTGACCTGTATAAGTTCCATATATATTTTGGGTACTAACCCTTTATCAGATATGTCATTTGCAAATATCTTCTATTTAGTAGGTTGTCTTTTTGTTTTGTTGATTGTTTCCTTTATTGTGCAGAAGCTTTTAATTTTCATGTAGTCTCAACAGTTTATTTTTGCTTTTGTTTCCCTTGCCTCAGGAGACATATCTAGAAAAATGTTGCTATGGCCAATGTCAGAGAAATTACCGTCTATGCTCTCTTCTAGGATTTTTATGGTTTCAGGTTCTTACATTTAGGTCTTTAATCCATTTTGAGTTTATTTTTGTGTATGGTGTAAGAAAGTGGTCCAGTTTCATTGTTTTGCATGTTGCTGTCCAGTTTTCCCAATACAATCTGCTGAAAAGACTTTCTTTTTTCCATTGTATATTCTTGCCTTTGCCAAAGATTAATTAACCATATAATTGTAGGTTTATTTCTGGGCTCTCTATTCTGTTCCATTGATCTTTGTGTCTGTTTTTGTGCCAGTACCATACTGTTTTGATTACTATACATTTGCAGTGTATCTTGAAGTCTGGGATTGTGATACCTCCAGTTTTGTTTTTTCCTTTTGAAGATTGCCTTGGCTATTCAGTATCTTTTGTGATTCCATACAAATTTTAAGATTGTTGTTCTAGTTCTGTGAAAAATGCTGTTGGTATTTTGATAGGGATTGCATTAAATGTATAGATTGCTTTGAGTAGTACAGACTTTTTAACAATATTTGTTCTCCCAGTCCATTAATGTGGAATATCTTTCCATTTGTTTGTGTCATCTTCAATTTATTTCATCAGTGTTTTATAGTTTTCAGAGTACAGGTCTTTCACCTTGGTTCAGTTTGTTCTTAGGTATTTTATTTTTTTGGTGCAGTTGTAAATGGGATTTTTTTTTTAACTTCTCTTTCTGCTGTTTCATTATTAGTGTACAAAAATGCAACAGATTTCTGTATATTGATTTTTATAGCAATACAGGCCTACCTCAAGAAGCAAGAAAAATCTCAAATAAACTACCTAACCTTATACCGAAAGGAGCTAGAAAAACAAGAACAAACAAAACCCAAAACCAGTAGAAGGAAGGAAATAATAAAGCTTAGAGCAGAAATGAATGAAATAGAAACTAAAATAATAGTAGAAGATAACAATGAAACCAGGAGCTGATTCTTTGAAAAGATCAACAAAACTGATAAACCTTTAGCCAGACTTATAAAAAAAAAAAAAGAAAGGAGAAAGAGAGAGGACTCAAATAAACAAAATTAGAAATGAAAGAGGAGTAACAACTAACACCATAGAAATACAAATCCATATGCCAATAAATTGGACAACCTAGAAGAACTGGATAAAATTCCTAGAAACCAATAACCTCCCAAAATTGAGTCAGGACGAAATAGAAAATTTGAACAGACCTATGACCAGTAATGAAATTGAATCAGTAATCAAAAAACTCCCAACAAACAAAAGTCCAGAACCAGGTGGCTTCACAGTGAATTCTATGGAACATTTAAAGAGTTAATACCTATTCTTCTCAAACTATTCCAAAAAATAGAAGAGGAAGGAAAGCTTCCAAATTCATTCAATGAAGCCAGCATTATCCTGATACCAAAACCAGATAAAGACACTACAAAAAAGAGAACTACAGGTCAATATCCCTGATGAACATAGATGCAAAAATCCTCAACAAAATACTAGCAAACAGAATCTGATAAAACATTAAAAAAATGATTCACCAGTGCCCCTGGGTGGCTTAGTCCATTAGCATCTGCCTTCAGCTCAGGTCACGATCCCAGGGTCCTGGGATCAAGCCCCACATGAGGTTCCCTGCTCAGTGGGGAGCCTACTTCTCCCTCTGCCTCTCCCCCTGCTTGTTCTCTCTCGCTCACCCCCCCCAAATAAATAAAATCTTAAAAAAAAAAAAGAAAATGATTCACCACGATCAAGTGGGATTTATTTCTGGATTGCAAGGATGGTTCAATATTTGCAGATCAATCAACATGATACCTCACACCACAGGAGAGAGGATAAAAACCACAAGATCATTTCAATGGATGCAAAAAAAAGCATTTGACAAAGTCATCCATTCATGATAAAAACTCTGAACAAAGTAGGTTTAGAGAGAACATACCTCAACATAATAAAGTCCATATATGAAAAATCCACAGCTAACATCATACTCAATGGTAAAAATCAGAAAACTTTCCCCCTAAGGTCAGGAACAAGACAAGGATGTCCTTTCTCACCACTTTTACTCAACATAGTACTGGAAATCTTAGCCACAGCAATCAAACAACAATAAGAAATAAAAGGCATCCAAATCTTCCAAATCGGTAAAGAAGAAGTTAAACTGTCACTATTTGCGGATGACATACTATATACAGAAAACCCCAAAAGACCACCAAAAAACTGCTAGAGCTGATAAATGAATTTAGTAAAGTTGCAGGATACATGTCACTCCTTTCTTAAATTCCTTGACTCAGTTCTCAACCCAAGCACCTGGCCATAGCCTTCGAGGCCTTACGTTTTTCCATCCTCACTTCTGGCCACTCTTCTCCCCTTACTCAGTGCACACCACCACCACTGTACTGGTCTCTCTGTTCCTGCTGGTTTGTTTTTTGGTCTGGGATATTTTTGCCTTGCCTCTTCTTACAATCTGTTCTCTCGCTTATTCTTCAGATAAAAGCTCAAATGCCATCTATTTCCAGATACTTTCTGTGTCCATTCTATGTACAGTAGGCGCTACCCCTTTACTCTGTTATTTCACCCTGTTTTTCCTACCTGACACTAATCGTGGTCTGTATTTATCATGGTTATTTGTTTACCTGTTTTTTTGCATGTCTTTTCCTGAAATTAAGCTCCACAATAGCAGGACCATTTAGTAGATGCTCATGAATATTTGTTAAATGAATGAATGGTCATTTCTCCTGCTAATTTAGTGTTCTTGGGCAAATCAGTTAATGTCTTAAGGCATCACTTTTTTCATCAGAAGTGTTGCTGTTTGGGGCACTTGGGTGGCTCAGTCACTTAAATGCCTGCCTTTGGCTCAGGTCATGATCCCGGGGTCTTGGGATTGAGTCCCACATCAGGCCCCCTGCTCAGTGGGGAGGCAGCTTCTCCCTCTCCCTCTGCTGCTTCCCCTGCCTGTGCTCTCTCTCTCTCTCTCTCTCTGGCAAATAAATAAAATCTTTAAAAAAAAAGAAAAACATGTTGCTGTTGGACTTAATCATTTTTAATATTCCTAAGTCCTATGATTTTCAAGAGGAAAAGAATGGAGACAAGGACACCAGCAGAGAAGTTATAAAAATATAGGTGTGAGGGGGAAAGGATCCTAATATTGTGGGTATTAAGATATTAAAAGGAATTTCTTACATATACTTACATTGACTATGGCATATTGTGAAGTGGGAATAAAAGCAAGGTCAGAGTAATGTGTTATATGATCCCAATTTTGCTTAAAAATGTACCCTACATATGTAAAATTTTTCATATTTTTTAATAAAGGTATGTGTGTATACACTCCAGAGTCTTAATGTTGATTCCTTTAGTTGGTGTAATATGAAGAAGGAAAGAATTTTTTTAACTGCCTTCTTTATGTATCTCTATATGATTTGACTTTTTAAAAATCTAATAAAGTGACAAGGAGGAATAAAAGATGACCTTATGGCCTGAGGTCCAGGCGTGCATTTTAATTCTTCAAACCTCAGGTTTCCTTCTCTGGGAGATTCCAAAGGAGATAGATAGATAGATTGATAGATAGATAGATAGATAGATAGATAGATAGATAGATAGATATCAAAAGACAGTGGCATATGAGAATTAAAATAGTATTTTATTATCAACTCAGCATAGTCCTGATACTCCGATGTATAGTTCTGGTAAACTTGGTTAGACCAAGACTCTTGCCCTAAACCCAGACCCGAAAATGGGGATGTGAATTACCAGCTGCCTGAAGTAGGGTGCCAGAGATGGACATCATCTCCTGAATGAAGGAGAAAGGGTCTAGGGAGCCAGGCCTGGCTCTGAGATAGGCTTGTAGGGAAGATAGAAAGGGCAAGACTCATCTGGAAACAAACATGGCCCCATCATGGTCCTTGAAGTCAATCAATTCAATGAACAGTTCTTTGATCCAGGTGGAGAATGAGAACAGAGGAAGAAAGGAGGCTCCCCTTTCAGTGAGCATTACTTGTCATGCAGCAAAAAGGTTGAAAACCGGTGCTATGGGGTGAGTGAGAATAGAAAATCGGGAAAAACAGAGACAAAATTGGAGAAACCAGAGGCTAAAATAACAAACAAGGCAATGCAGCTTCATGAAAATCAAAGGAGAGTGTTTGAAAGGGTGATGATAAACAGTGTCAGTTGATAGATTCAAAGAGATTATTGAAGAGCAACAAGACAGAAAAAGCCATTGGATTAAAGGATTAGGGAACCATTATTGGTTTTAGGGAAGTTTTAGTGACTTGGTGGATGAGAACACAGATTATGGGGGAAGTTAAAGAGGGGGTAGATTATGGGGAGTTAAGGTGGTGGTGGAGTATTGGGTTCTCATAGCAATATTTGGGAAGAGTAGAATAAAGGGAGAGATAACTCCAGATAGGGGTGGACCTCTTTATATTTCTACGCAGTAGGAAAGATTAAAAGTGGAAAATAGAAAAAGAAAACTTGATGGAGAAATAGTCTGAAGAACACAAGAAAGGACAGAATCAGCATTTTGGGAAAGGGTTAGTCTCAGAGGGATTTTTCTCTTCAAAACAAAAGAGGAGAGAAGATGGCTATCTACATGGAAATATTTGGAGATACAGAGTAAAGAAGATATATTACATACCAAACTCAGTAAAGCAAGAACCGATGTCATCTGATAAAAGGAGGGAAACTCCTGGGGGCTTACGTGGACTGGAGATTTTAAAATTCACTCTAAGGAAAAAGGATCAGTGAATTAGCTGGGTTTGGCACAGTCCTCCTTGGACTGTAGAGTTTTCAAGGGCAGAGACTGTGTTTTATTACTCTTGTCTCCCCACTGCCCGGCATAATGTTTAGTGCATGATTAGCACTCAATAAATATTTGAATGGATGGATGCATGGATGGTCTGGTATGTAGTATGTGCTTATTGAAAGTTTATTTTATTGAATTAAACTACACTTGATCCCTAATCCCTAGGTGAAATTAAATATAATCATTAAACAAAGCCTATATATAACAGTCTATAGTTTGGAAACAGGACTTAATTAAGTAGATGGTACCCCTTTTATACACCCCAAATTTTGTGTGTTGGCTTTCTGAAGGATGAGGGTTAGCAATGGTATTTTGCTTTCGCAATATGGATGAAAGGGAGAGTTGTTACACCTAGCACACATTATTCTGCTGCTTTTGGCTCTGGAATCTGGCTCAAGTTCAGAAATGCCATATTTGGGCTCCTATTTGCAGCCCCCTGAGGAACTTGCACCTTCCTGCTTTTGCATTCTCATCTGAATGTTCCAGTAACTTTGAGATAGTTCAGATATCCCTATTTAAAACTGAATAGCGTGTGTGTTGGAGAGGCTTGGGACCCTGAGTTAGGAATCCCGTTACCAGATTGTTAAGTGAACGTCAAGATTTCAGATTTAAAGGCATACGCCTTTTCTTTGGTAAAAGACTTCGAAGAGAAAGGAGGACCAGGCCTGTTTGAAGAAGAAAAAGACTTCCACTCTTTTATTTTTCTATGCGATAGAAAAGAAACTGGTGATGAAACTCTCACTTACCCAATAATTCTATATCGAGCCCCTGTGGTATGCAGAGGACATCTTCTTAAGATGAGGCTAGTAAATTGCAACTCATTCACTGGGAAAAGTTTTTGGTTATCCTTTATTAAAAAGAAATAGCATGGTCTTGTTTCGATTTTAAATCTGTGAACTAATACTCCAAATTGATTATTGTCTAAGAAAGGGATGTTGAAATGATCCTGACTCTAAAACATATATTTTTCCTCACCTTACCAGTTCACCTCAGGCGTTGGCTGTTTTTGTTTTTTTTTTTTTTTTTTACTGGGGACACGGGTTCTACTTTTGCCTTAACCCCCCCCCCCCCCCCCCCCCCCCCCGGTTGCTTTTGCTGGTTAGGAACTGTCACAGTGGAAGTCCTTGCCCCTCGAACCACCGCAGCAGCCGCTGAGTGGCTGAGGAACTCAGTTTCAAAATATTTTGTTTTAAGAGGTTGTTTGTCATGGTGAAGTCGTCACACAACATCTGATGTTGATTTTGAGATTCGTAATTTATCCTTTTTAAAGATTCAGATAAAAAAAAGTAAACACATTTCCACTTGGTTTTCTTATAAATCTCATCCCTTAACTCAACTCAAAACATCCCAATCCTGCAGTGTTCTGCTGTGTTTCTGCCCCTGCCAGGTAGATGTGCTCCTGGGTGCCTGGTGGGGGGCACACACTGCTTGTCTTCCAGAAAAGGGGAAATCGCACTCTGTTGTAGGGTAGACACATTCAACTTAAGGATCTAAGGCACACCTAGTTAGAAACCCAACTGGATTATGCTCTGAGCTCCCTGTCTACTTGGGAGTGCCTCTTTAGTGGCGCATTGTTAAAATATCAGCACATTATCACATAAAATCCACTCTAAACCTTAAGATTGCTTGCGTTCTAAGGAGAGTTGAACTCACTTTATAAGGTGTTCACAAAAATAATTTTTTTAGCACATCTTATCCGAAGAGTATTTAATTATAGATTCAACTAAAATTGCAGTACATTAAGAATTTGGAAAACTGTTGTGATGGTTGTCGATATTGTTGACTAAAAGATGGCCAGCACTTGCTTAGGTAACCTGGGAAGGGATAATTTGATAACATCCTCCTGATCTTGGTAAATGCCCTTCCCGCATCATCCTCTCCCCAGGCACTACTGAGTGCTGTGGAACTTAACACCAGACTTTCAGCTCCTGCATTCTATAAGGTTCATATAGTCAGGGTTCACTTCTACTTCATTCAAATGTATGTATTGACCCGCCACCCTGTTGCTGCTGGGAATAAAAACATGGTTCTCGCCCTTGAGGATTTCACTGGCTGGCGAGGGGAATAGACTTGTAGGGAAAGTAAATTACATACAACCATGAGCTATAACAGAGGGGGAACAAGAATTATAAGCACTTATAGGGGGCAAGTAACTCGCCTTGCCTTGGGAAATTGGAGAACACTTCACAAATGTGATATCTGAACTGAGTCTTAGAAGAGAAATTGAAATGTGTCAGGTGGAGGAAGGCACAGCAGGCAGAGAGAACTGAATGTACAAAGACTTGGCGTTTAGAAAGAGTATGGCTTCTTCAGGGCAGTGAGAGGCGTCTGCAACTCATGGAATGGAACAGTGGAAGGAAAGAGCTCACAACATAGACCTGGGTCTTACCAACTCACAGTGCTGGTGGGGTGGGGGCCAGCAAAAAAGGTAAAATTGCTGGAAACACGAGAGAACTTACAAAAATACCTTGAGTTTGTTACATAAATCGTCTGATAGGTACCTGGGCAATTTTTTTCTGCAACACTGTTTTTCTCTTTTTTAATTCTCATCCAGATGGAAAATAAACAAAATCCCCTTCGTGTAACTCAACCGATGACATTTCAACAGCATCATCTTAAGCAGTGGGGGATTCTTCTTGTCTACACAAAACAGCTCCCCCTTCCTCTTGATACATACATTTCTCACTCTTCTTCCCTAATTGATGGTTCACACGTGAATATTTGCAGTTACTTTCTCAGTAACTATGATTTTTTTTATGGTAATATCAAAACAAAAGTCAGTGTTATTTTTCACAAAAATGTCAAAGAGTTTACCAGTTTTGGCAAGTAGTCATGTCACTTGTGATACCAAGTATTTTATCATTAATAATTGCTCGGTGTACAGTAATTGGTTATGTAAATAGATGGGAAAAAGTACACTTTAAAGTACACTTTCAAACCATGTGATTGAAATTATTGAAAATTAGAGTAATATTCTATTATTTACACATTATTTTACCTAGGAGAATTTAGTCATAGAGGAGAACTATGTACAAGAGAAAAAATTCCCCACAAGAGAGAGGAGAGGAGTCTCAAAAACTCAGAAGTAAATTGCATTTAAAATCATTACAGATTGAGAATGAGTACTGATTTTGTGGTGAAGCTGTTGAAAACTGTCATTTTGACTCAAAGCATATTTACAAGAGTAAAATATACCCATATAAAGGTATAAAATATGTAAAAATACAGAAAAATATATAAAAAGAAGAGTTAAAAGTTTATTGGAAAACAGTGTTCACTGCAGAAGAGACATGATCAATACTCGGTGAATAAAGGCAGGTTTTTGGAGTTGTTGGAAATGAAGTTAAAATATAAAAGAGAATAATTATTTTGGTTTATACTTTTACAACTTGGTTACTTTAAGAATGCACAAATGCCAAATGAAATCATTGGACTTGGAAACAAAACTGCATTTTGTTGCAGTTAGCTGCATTATTGTATAAATGAGATACATGTTTCTTCAGCTTATGCAATAACACATGATGAGACAATTTAATAACAGAATGAAAACAATGTCATCAATTTGTATAAACAATCAGGAAAGGAAAGGCTATTTTGATTAAAGAAATATTCTTGAATTTAATAGGCATAAGGAGACAACTGACTAAGGAATGGAGTTATTTTATACACACACAAGCACAGAGTAAATGCAAATCAGAACCATGATTGGGCCACTAAACATGAGTAGAAAATTAAGTGTGGTGGCAAAGTTTTAGAGGAAGAGCTAAGTACTTGACTGTGTAAAATTCTAAGGTTTATTGGTGAGTGTGAGGAATTGAAAACTCTGAAATGCCCCCAGTACTGACACCTCTTTGACCCCACAGTACTTTGCATCTCTATAGAGATTACCAATGTTTTCAAAACTTGTTTAAGAGAAGGGGCACCAGGCTGGCTCAATCGGTGGAGCATGTGATTCTTGATCTTGGGGTTGTGAGTTTGAGCCCCACTTTGGGTAGAGATTACTTAATGAAATCTTTCAAAAATAAAACTTCTTTAAGAGGCTGAAAGCTGTGACATTCAGGAAGCTATGTGGGATGTCAAAAATATGTTGGACTATTTGTTCTCTCACGTTATGGGCTGTCATCAAGGGCTTCCAAAGATTATCCATACAATCTTTCGAACGTAAAGAGGGATAGTGAATTAATGATTGGCTGACACTGACTTCCAAATGTGAATTTTTCCCTCTTTTCCCCCATGTTTATTTATTGCATTCAAAGCATTTTAAGAATTTTGTTCTAAAAGAAGCTAAAGAGCTTCAAAGAGAAATTATGGACATGTTCACTTTTTCCTTAAAAGTAAAAGAAATAGTTCATTGCTTATGATGTAAGAAAATCTGTATCTCAAAGCCATTTGGGTAATTATGCCCCAGAACAATCTGATAAGGTTTCAAAGGGGGGAAAGAAATCTTTCAGAGGAGAACAGCAGATCATAGCAGCTCATAGCGCATGTCATACTACTTAATCAGATAAATGGTACACAATATTTTTACCAAAGAAAATAGTATGTGCTAAGCTTAAATTTGCATTTTTTGGAGTGATTACAGCATAGTGAAAATTTCAGAGCTACTGTTCAACTGTAAGAAATAAATGGATCAGAGCTAACCATGTGCAATAATTGTACAAAATCAATGCACGTATGATCCTAGAACTTCAGTTTTCCCAGAACAGAGTAACAGCGACTTCCATCTACTTATTGGTCATGATCTACGCAAAAATGCTTCCTGCAGCTCAGCACCATTACCTATGTACGTGTTGCTGGGGTCTGATCAGCCTCAATAGCCAATGGCGAACGCTTGTATTCTTCTCTGCCTTTTGCCCCAGCAGATTACGGATCCTGAAAGACTCACCGGGTCAGTTTACTGCACTGCCGCCGTAACAAAGTGCCACACACTGGATAGTTTAAAACAACAGAAATTCATTCTCTCACAGCTCTGGTAGCTAGGAGTGTGAAATCAAGGTGTCAGCAGGGCCACGCTGTCTCTGAAGTCTCTCGGGAAGGATCCTTCCTTGACTCTTCCAGCTTCTGGTGGCTCCCTGCAATCCTTGGCATTGCTTGACTTGTAGCTACATCCCTCCCATGTCACATAGCCTTTTTCTCTCCTCTTATAAGGACACCAGTCGTTGGATTTAGGGCCTACTCTAATCTAGTATGACTTCTTAATTGACTACATCTGCAGAGGTCCATTTCCAAATAAGGTCACATTCTGAGGTTCAGGTGGACATGAGTTTTAGGGAGATATATTCAACCTATGACACCAAGCAATGGAAATACTGTACATTTAATCTTATCTCCAATAATGTCAATTGTCACATACTTTTTTTTTTTTTTTTTGCATTTTGGGCTTTAAAGTATACATACTAAAGATTACTCTTGTGGTTTCAGTTGAATGTGATATTGGCGTCTAGTGCTAGGATAATTAGTGAAAAATAACATGTCATAAAATGTTAAATTTAAACATTAACCCAAAATTTCTCATAGGATTTCTCACATGCCTAATTAAGGCTCATTCATGGAGATATGTGCCCCTGCCCTGTCTAAGTAGTTTACATGTGTGTGAAGTCCAATTGTGAAGGATTTTATACACTAAATTCAGGTGTTTGGATATGACCCTGTAGAAAAGGAAAAACCAGTGGAGATGCACTATTTCAAAAAGATATTTCAGGTGGTCAGATCAAAGCTACTGAAGAGATGAGATGAGTGGGGTTTAGACCGCACTGATGGGGGTGGGGAAGTAAAATGTATTGGGTAACATCCTAATTGACATATAACATTGTATAAGTTGAAGGTCTACAACATGATGATTTGATATGTGTGACCACTGAGAAAAGATAACCACAAGAATGTTAGTTAAGACATCCGTCACCTCACATCATTATAATTTTTTGTGTGTGCTGAGAACATTGAAGATCAATCATAGGTAATATTTAGTGAGCATTTTCTTTGTGTCAGGTACCATTCTAAGCACTTTTTGTGTACCAGTTTATTTAATTATTGCAATAATCCTATGAAGTAGTGCTATTAAAATTTTGATTTCACATGATAGAACTGAGGCACAACTTCTTGTCAAATATCACCTGCCTCGTAGTGGGAGGAGCCAGGATTTTAATCCACAGAATCTGGTGAGCCAAAAGAAGGAATCAGGGGTGACTCTTGAGATTGGGGGGCTGAGTAGAAGGTTGTGTCATTAGCCAGGACTGAGATACAGAAATGTAGCAGGTCTGGGGCCGGGTGGGGTAGGGAATTTTGACTGGAGGGTTGTGAGTCCTGAGTCCTTAATATTAAGTTGGAAGAGCTGCGGGTGGGAAATCCAAATGGATATGTCCAACAGATAGTTGTAGTAAGTACTCGACCAGTATTTGTTAAAATCAATCTTTTAAATGTGTTCAATCGATTTTCTTTTTGAAAATACTGTTTTAATGTATACGGTACACAGCTGTAGTAAAAGATAGGGAAAAATCAGTGATCCAGTCTCCTAGCTCCTCCAAAAGGAAGAGTAGTACTTTTAACAGGGTGAAATTCTTTGTGATAGCGTATCCTCACGTAGTCCTCTTTACATTAAGTTAGGAAGGTAAATGACTGTCCTGCCTGGAACTTTGTGACATCTTTCAGCCAAGTCGAAAGAGGAGAGGCATTCGTGAATTATCTGTGCCCACCCGATCTATCATGAGCAGATTTCCTTCCTTACCAACTCCCCTCCCGCTCCTACCCTTTGCTCCAGCATTCCGCCAAATGCCCCTTGCCTTGCTCTAACCGCGGGGTATTCCAGTTCAAACCCGGAGGTTTACGGGAACTGCTTTTGTTGAGATCCTGAAAGAAAGAAAGGCCTGTGAATTCTCTTTGCGAAGCACCGCCTGTTTTCTGTGTCATTTCAGTCTCATTAATCAGCACTGCAGCAAGGTAGACGTTGTGCTGTGTATTTTACTGTCCCTAGCTCAGCAGCTCCTGCGTTTCTGCCCCCAGGCCGACGCATTGGGGAAAAAGAGGGAGGGAAACCATCAATCTTCCCAGTTGCACATGTCAGCAGTGACTCCTTCCCCCTTCCTGTTGGCTGTCTCTCTCACCACCTGTGTTTAGAATTAGCATTGAAGCTGTTGCCCAGATGAATAAGAACCACTGTCCCTGTCACCTGCCCTGGTACGGGCCACCACTTCTGAATGAAAACAAGGAGTACATAGGGCAGTTCTCTTTATATTGTGAACAGCGCAGGAGAGACAATCACACATCCCCTTAGAAGTTCTCTAAAGCCTAAAATTCAAGCAGATTTTGGGTCATACATTCTAAAGGTAGCATCATTTATGGGATCCGAGGGGTAAAAGCAAATAGTTTCTTGGTGCCTTGCTGTATTTTCAGAGTCTCCCTCTAAGTGTATACAGCTGAGGTTGATCTAGCTAGGTTCAAGTCCACCATTCACTAACTATGCCCTATTCACTGAACCCCTCTGTACCTTAGTTTCTTCATCTGTAAAACAGAGATGATAATACTACCTACCTCATAGGGCTTTTTGTGAGGATTAAATGAGATAATACATTCATAGCTCTTGCTATAGTACTTTGCACATTATAAGCACTCAATACATGTTAGCCATTAATTATAATTGTTCACTTCATCATTCAAATAATAAAACTGAGGTTCAGAGAGATTAAATAATTAGTGCAAGTCATAGGAGACACAGAAGGGATTTGAACCTGGCACTGCCCCAACCCCCAAATTTGTGCCCTTTCTGTTCCACTACATTGTTTCCATCCAGTTCCATCTTAAAAAATAACTCATGTGCAAGCTTAATAAATCACTTGACTTTATTTATGTCTTTATTTCCCATCAGGTAAAATGAGAATGGTATTAACAGACATTCCTGTTAGGACAAGCCTCTTATAATTATGTGTTGATTTTTTTTTTTTAAAGATTTTATTTATTCATTCATGAGAGACAGAGGGATAGAGAGAGAGAGAGAGAGAAAGAAGCAGGCTCCCAAGGAGCAGGGAGCCCGATGCGGGACTCGATCCCAGGACCCTGGGATCACAACCTGAGCCGAAGGCAGACGCCTAACCACCTGAGCCACCCAGGCGCCCTATAATTATGTGTTGATTAATATCATCAGGTTGTATGCACAAAAACTCTTAAAAATTTGGCTGCAGAAAATGTTCTTGCCCTTAAAAAGTTAGACAATGCAAAAGTAGCAAAAAGGGGGTCATTACGCCCGTGGCCTGGGGTCACAACCACTATTGTTAAGTGTGTATTCTCCTTCCTTGTTGGAATTCATTTATTTAACAAACGTTTATATAGAACCTTGGTGGGCCAAGCCTTGTTCTCCAACCTCCAGGGGGCTGCTATTATTATTCCCTTGTTACCGATGGGGAGGTTCTGTGACTTGCACAAGGAGACACACCTACTGCACTGCAGAGCTGGCCTTGAACTCGCGTCTGGCTCCAGTCAGGCCCTTCACCTACTCTGGACTCTCAGTACTTACATTCGTATCTCTTCCACAGGATTCCATCTCATAAAAATATAACTGTGACCTATTTAATATTCCTCCTACTGACGGACATTTAGTTGCTTGTGGCTCTCTCGTTATTAAATAATGGAGGGAATGGCAGGTATCCTTACGGTCTTGTGTAAGTATTTCTTTAGGACAGATTTCTATTCATTGAATGATTGTGTCAAAATATATAAACACTTAAAATTTTGACCTCCATAAATGGCCAGATAACTTATGGAAGCTTACTACATGCCAGGCACTAAGCACTTTACACTAATAAACATATCACACTCCCCTCCCCCAGTCACCCATTTTATAGACACTCGAGGCCATATAAGTAGTAGGGCTAGGACTTTAACCCCAGGCAACCTGGTGCAAGCCTGCTTGTTACCATGGTTAATAACCAACCAAGTCATCATAGTCCCATTTTACTGCTTGACATTGTCATTTTTCTAATTTATTCTAAAGTCGGTATAACTCTCTGGGCTGACAGAAGGGTCTGAACTGAAGCAAATGTGTTTGAAACAACCCCAGGAATTGTGTCAGTCGACAGGTTGGCTGAAGAGAAAAGGGAGCCATGGGTGGCTGGAAAGGGAGACGTCTTTCTCTTGGTAGTGTTCAGGACAGCCAAAGAGACTCTTTTTTGGAAAGGACTATCTTTATGCCAGGGAAATCACTTTAGAAATTTTTTATTCTCCATTGGTAGTGTGACACCTTGTAAGAAATTCACACTCTGTCTCGCTCAACGGTTCGGAACACTTGAGTTAGTCATGGAGTTATTTCCTACACTGGGTCTAAGAATTTCTGGCATTTCCATGTCATGTAGCCAACACCACCTGTTGCTTGTCCAGGTTTTGGTCAGCTGAGTCCCCGTAAGACTTACCAACAATGAATGTTGAGTGTTGAATTCAGACTCTCAGAAGGAGTTAGAGTTTTCCAGGCAGGAAAATGGGTAGAAAAGAGCATTCTAGGCAGAGATCATTTTTTCTTCTATCCATTACAGTTCTGATGTCAGCACCTTCTTAAGTGGGATTATTTTCTTGGTAAAGGCCAGGCTGCATATGCTTCCTGAATCCCTGAGCCATACGGATTTATGGACCCCGACATTGCCAAGTAAGTCTACCTAGGCATCAGAGATGGTGTGCTTACTTGTTACAGGTGTCTTTCCTCACCAACATAGAGGCTCTAACCACACCTTCATGCTCTGCTAGGCTTCCTGGCTGCCAGATGTGAGATCAGGACTGCCTGATGTCCAAATGGCCTCTGACCAGGAATTAATACATAACCATCTAAAGGGTTTTATTACCTTAAAATGTAAATTATAAGCAAATGAACTTATTTTTCACATTTTTACAGTCTGTGTGTGTGTGTGTGTGTGTGTGTGTGTGTGTGTGTTTCCTAGCAGGTTGGCAGCTTTGGAGAATAATTATGTAGTAGTTGGCTCTGAACAGTGTTTTTTCAATCTTGGCCACACCGTAGAATCACCTGGGGAGCTTTTAAACCTCCCAGCGCTCACGCCAAATCCCAAGCTGATTAAATCCGAATCTCTGAGGATGGGACCAGGCATCAGTATTTTCTAAAGCTCCCAGGTGATGACTGTGAGGCAAAGATTGGGAACTGTTGGCTTAGAAGTTATCTTCTTTCTCTTTTTTTTTGTCCATAGCGTTTTCATCTGTACTTCATTTAGACTTGATATTGGTGCCCCCAAACGCCTCTCAAACTGGAACAATCACCAGAATCACTTGGAAGGCTTATCGAAGCCCCGATCGCTTAAATCTTATTTCTTCTGGGATAAGCCCACTCTTAGCATTTCTGAGTTAGGAAGTTTGGGTGGGGACCCAGGAGTTTGCATTTATGACAGGTTCCCTGTTACGGTGATGTTGACGGTACCAGAGAACATATGGTGACGACATCCACTCTAGTATCTTCCTTCCACCTTCTCTCTGCTCTGCTCTTTCCCAGGAGTGGCGGCCAGGGCCCCTGCCTCCAGGGCAGCCCACACTGTCAATATTCACCTTAGGAAATGGATGCTTAAACAAGCTTTAGCATACTGCCCCACCTCCAAGTCCTCTTGCAATCTAATTTTAAAAGTCCACTCCTCATGCAAATGCAACCTCCTCCTTATTCCAGATCACTCGCCTTAAGCCCCTTGTACATCAATATCAGACATACCACTGGGTGGGGTTTTGGTGTTGCAAAGTGGGTCTTGGATTTCGCTTTCCCACAGAAACAATTTTATGAATGGTGTTTAGGTAGAGTTGAAATGGTGATGTTAAAACCATTTGTCAGGAATACTGTGGGCTCAGTAAGGCTTCAGTGGACTGCCTTCCCTAAACTTAACCAGCACTTAAAGAATTGAGTTTTCTGAGTTTCAGAAAACCAATTTTCAAATGAACCCTTAGAACGTAACTTGTTTAGGAACTAACTATAACTGGAACATTTGGTTCATTTTGTTTATAGTTATTTTGCCCTTTCCATTTTGGAGCCAAAGTGGGGCGGGGGAAGACTTGTCATTCATTCCACTAACATTTATTAGGTGCTCACAATGTACTTGGCACTGCTATATACGGGGGTATAAAGATGAAAAAGACAGCCCCTGCCCTAGAGGAGCTCATATTCTAGGTGGGAAAATATTTTCTAAGCAAATAAGAAAATATTTACCAAGTTTCTAGTGTGATATATGCAATAATGAAGAATGAATGAAGGAAGGAGGGATCTGTTCTGCCCTGGGGAGAGGGGGAGACAGAGAATGGGAGGGGGCAGGAGGAGAGAGGGAGAGAGAGGTAGGAGGAGAAGGGGAGGGAAGGAGAGAGAGGGGAAGAGAGAGGAAGAGAATGGGGGAGGGGGGCTGAGTGTGTGTGTGTGTGTGTGTGTGTGTGTGTGTGTGTGAAGAGAAGATGTGTTTAAGAGGTTTTGAATCAGGGAGAGATTGTTAGACCTTGAAGACCCAGGGGATTTGCCCAGCAGAGACGGGGGTGAAGGGCATCCAGGGTGATGGAACTGTCTGAATGCACATTGGGGCTGAGCTCTACAGGACTGGCAAGTAACCAGTTCAGCTCCTCACATAGGATGATGGAGGATGACTGGGAAGGGCATTTCTGGCCACACCAAGTTTGAACCTTAACCCGGAAGAAGAAGGGAGAAGACTGCATTGTTATCTCAGACCTTCTTTTTTAAAAAAAAAACTTTCTTCCCTTGTATCTTTCCCACTATCCTGAGAAACAGACAACTTCTTATTTTCAACAAGATACTAATACGTAGAAAATGTCTTGAATCCAGCGGTGTTCAAACCTGTGCTCTGGGAAGCCCCCTCAGAGGCTGGCTGGGGTGAGGGCAGAAGAGCACACAGGGCCACCCTCCCTCCTTCCCGTTAGCCACCTGCTTTATGCAGCTTTTCTTTGGGCTGCTTTACATGTTGGGCACATCTAGGGAGAATATTACATTTGAGGGGTGCCTGGGTAGCTCAGTTGGTTAAGCGTCTGCCTTTGGCACAGGTCATGATCCCGGGATCCTGGGATCGAGCCCTGCATCTGGCTCCCTGCTCGGTGGGGAGTCCGCTTCGCCCTCTGCCCCTCCCCCCCTCGTGCTCGCTCTCTCTCTCTCTCTCTCTCTCTCTCTCACATACACACACATAAATAAATAAAATCTTTAAAAAAAAAAAAAGAATAGTACATTTGAAAAAGGGTACATAACTGAAAAAGAAAGGCTTTAAAATCACCGTAATCTACTCCTCACACATTCCCTAACAGTCTGAGGACTCTGATGTGCATAGCCAAATCTCTCAATTGCAAGCGAAAAGATAATGTTCTCGGACAATCAGCTGTGGATGGGACATCAGGCAGGCACTGATGTGTCTGCGTGACCAGTGACAGTGGTTAGGAGGTAAACCTTCAGTTGGCCGCAAGAGGTAATGAGAAACTCATTTCTCCCCAGGATGATCTCATACTTTAAGATCGACGTTTGCATTTTCTTATGAGGAAAAACTGATCTTTTCTTAAGCATTTCAGGTTATTCTTTACACTATTAAAAAGTTTAGTACTTCTTGATCTCTTGCCAGTGTTTCCTGCTCCATTCAACATAAAAATACAATGTGCCGTGGTGGTTAGGATGTTTATGTCAAAAATTTGACCCTTGCTGCTTTGGTTTATTTATTTTTATTTTTTTTCCCTTGCTGATTTGGTTTAGCAAGTGGAGTTATCATTAGGAATTAAAAATATTTCTTACCACATATCACACTATGTATAATTATTTGTCATCTTCAGATAATATGCTAATTTAGTTTTAATCACCTTTCCAGTGAAAACTTAAGAGACTGGCCAGTTTATTCTGTACCCACATATAACCTTTGCATTTAAAATCTAGCTTAGCCACCCTGAGGTGACAATGCAATCTTTCCTGGGAGCCAAAGTCCACAGACTTTGTATTGTGTATCATTTCTGTCTGATGGGGAGACATCCACTGAGTTGCCATTTAACATGTAGGGAAAAAAAACAAAGAAGACCTAAAGAATATAAGCCCAGAGATACGCTGAGGTACAAACGAAATAGCTACAGAAGAAAAGACCATGGTCAATGTCCAAACCTCGGGAAGAGCGTTCTGTGGTCTGTGGCAGAGCTTTGGGGTTCTGGATTCTGGTCCCAGCTGTACCACCAGCTGTGTACCCTTGGCCCTTTGGTAAACAGTCTCTGGGACACACTTTGTCCTTCTGAGAAGCCTGTGTGGGGAGGAGAGGTGTTGGTGGGCTGAGGGTGCCTAAAGGCCAGGCCAACCTCCATGTAAAGAAGTTCTCCATGGGCTGCAGCCCAGTGTGGAGGAAGGGAGCGAGCTGGAGTCAGCAGCAAGAGCTCAGCTCTGGGTCTGACCCCCTGCCGGTGATTTCCCCAGGCAGTGTCCTTCCCTAGAAGGTAAGGCCAGTTACTCCAAGTCCATCAAGCGAGGTAAGGTACGTGCAAGTGTCCAGGAGTGTTTCCAGTTGCCGCAGTCCGTGCCAAGAAGGAAAATAAATGTGCATGGGCCTTCCTTCCATCACGGGGTGGGAGGACCGCACAGAGCACACAGGACAAATAGACGCACAGCTCTTGAAATGTGGAAGAAGAGGCTTAAATAAGTCTGTAGGAAACTTTTTTTTAAATTTTTTTTAAAGATTTTATTTACTTATTTGACAGAGACACAGCGAGAGAGGGAACACAAGCAGGGGGAGTGGGAGAGGGAGAAGCAGGCTTCCTGCTGAGCAGGGAGCCCCACGTGGGGCTCGATCCCAGGACCCTGGGACCATGACCTGAGCCGAAGGCAGACGCTTAACGACTGAGCCACCCAGGCGCCCCCAGGAAACTTTTTAAAAGTCAAGTTTATTCCTTTTCAACTCTTGCACAGCCTAACAGTACTGTTTATCATCTGTGCCCTTAAGGGACTCACAGATGACTGGGTTCATCACTTTCTAATTTTTT
This sequence comes from Callorhinus ursinus, assembly GCF_003265705.2. Classification (NCBI taxonomy): domain Eukaryota; kingdom Metazoa; phylum Chordata; class Mammalia; order Carnivora; family Otariidae; genus Callorhinus; species Callorhinus ursinus. The sequence continues at coordinate 1,020,905 of NW_027397071.1, forward strand.
CTTTTTAAAATAGTTTTTTCCCTTCAGTTTTAATTATCAGCTTACATATTGCCTCTTGTTTGGGGGTGATATGAGACCAACTTTTTCTTATATTGAATTAATATTTACTATACTGATTCCCAGGTCTGAGCATCTGGTTTCATTTCTAAGCAAAAATGAACCCATTTTTCTTGGTGCTGAGTCAGCATTTTCTCCCCAGACCCAGGGCTCTGGACTTTCTGGAAGAAAGAGCTGACTGTGGTGGAACAATGCTGAGCCGTTGCCAAAGAAAGCTTCAGAGGAGCAGCACCTGGCTCCTCCCAGCCAGGGCTGAGGTGCTGTTTTTTTATGCTGAGTCTCCTCTGTTTCAGCTCTTAAATCCCTAGTTGGTAGGAGAGGCATTTAAAACAACAACAAAAACATTGAGATGTTCAAAGAGCCTAGGATTGAACTAGTAGGGTGACATATATGACAGAATTGGGAAACACTGACAGAGAGCTAAGGAGTGAGAATCTGAAGATGTATTTTTACTTATATACAATTAGAAGAATAAATAGACTTACAGAAAGAGATTTTCTGCCCCATTAGTTAATAATGGTGGTTGCTTTTTTTTTTTTTTTAATCACACTCTGTGAGAACATGCCCTTTATGGAACCAGTTAGACACAGTGGTTGTTCAGCCAAGGCTTTGGTGCACCGTTGACTGTAGTTAAAACAGGTGAGCTGAATGCCCAGTTGATGTTACAGCTGGCTACAGGCAGGCCTTGGTAATAAGAGTCTTGAAATTTGTACTTGAAACCTTTGGTTCCCAACACCATACCCAAGCTGAAAGTGTCTCAAAGCTAGTAGGCAGCCTCCTTTTGATGTATTTTATTCACTTGGAATTAAAGACAGAAGCTCTTTCTAGCTAATCACAAAAACTATCTTTTGCTAGAATTAGCAGCTTCCTATTTTTCAATTTCTTTTGGGTGCAGTAATTAAAATGAAGGTAATCATGAATTTTGGATCTGCTTCGTACCTTAAGACAGGACTGGTGTTAGTCTGTCAGATTGCTAAGTCTGTTGTCCCTTTGATTTGCACACCCACCCTCTCTTCTGGAATAGATCAAATCCCCGGGGGCTGGTGTTGCCCCTTGGTAGTGCTGTTTCTGTTACAAAATGAGCCAATGACTATATTGACTGAAGTGGCATTTGTTCAGGAAATAGCACCTGAAGTCAAAACAGAGCCCTATTTTGTAAAATACTCCTTTTTTATCCTCTGCACTGGGATGGGATTGGAGGCGGATGCTCCAGACGCCCCCACGAGTGAGTGCCTGTGGGCTAGTCCTGAAGCTCTTTTCTTTGTGGCTCGCCTCCTGTCCACTGGGAAGCCCATGCTCCTCTCATTTTCATTCTTTTCTAGCTCTAGTGCTTTTGAACACAGAACCCCCATCCTCCCACCACCCAAACTCCACATTCCAGCCCTGTGATTTCACGGTACCGGGCAGAGCTCCCCTGCCATGCCGGCAGGCTGCCTGCTGACTTGTGCAGGGGGACCAGATGGGAACATAAACTCACTGCAGAAGAGCAGGATGCTCTCTGTATATTTTTAAGACCAGGAATCCAATTCTCATTTAGAGGCTGTATTTTTTTTTAATAGCTCCTTGAAAATTGAACAAAACATTTCTTGTTGCTCTTATTTCTTGATAACATCATTCCCTCTGCGTGGATGTATAGAATCACAGAAACTAGAGGATGGAAAAGATATATTAGGTCATGTCTAGGCCGTTCCCAGTGGTTACAGTTCTTTTTTTCCCACACTCTGTACTCTGTAGTGCTTTTCTCAAGAATTAGTTTTTCCATTTCTCCTGGGGAATAATTCCTTAGTTTGACCATGGAGGAATGTATGTGCAAATATCCATAGTCTTTTTTTTCCAGCCTGATATTCCTACTCTTCATAACCCTTTACATTAGCATAAACAGCCCCTCTTCATCCTAAGTCAAGTATTTCTGGATGGTATTTTTTTTTCTCTTCCATTTATTAAGTTCAGAGCTTGTTTTTCTGCTTTGCTTTCTCTCTTCATCAATCAGTCCCTAAAGCCCATTAATCATTTTTTTTACCTCGCTGAAAGCTTCTTTGCTTATTCCCATATCAGAAACCCAGGGCTGGTTGAGGTCCCAAGGTACTGAAGAAGCCTCACTGATATGTGCTTATTCTATCCTCTCTCTATCTCTCTCGTCCCCCACCCCCAGCCTCAGTTCGCAACCACAAACTGTTTTCTACAAAAATATTTCTACATTATGATTTGGGGAATTAGTCATATTAGTCATCGCAAGGCCGTGTGTGTGTGTGTGTGTGTGTGTGTGTGTGTGTGTGTGTGTGGTGTGTGCACACGCATGTGGTTTTAAGTGGTAAGATTATATTTGTTCTCGGTTACTTAAAAGATATTTTTCATATCCTTGGAGCCACAAATCTTTCAGGTCTCCTGAGTGCTTGGATTGAGTATAATTCTGGACCATGGAGCTATGATGTATCAGTAGAATGTAGCATTCTATTTTAGAGCTGTCATCTCAGAAGTAGAGAGGAAAATAAGCAGATATGGGGAAAACAGACTGTATTTGTAGGATTTAGGATTCTTGGGGAAAGGGAAAAGCAAAATTTAAATAGCCTTGGCCCACACATACCTAAAGAAGATTAGCTCTTAGAAGCTAGTGTTAGGTATATAGACTTTTTATTATGTCACTTTCTTTTTTTTTATATCTCAATTATATTGAGTTATAATTGACAAATGAAATTGTAAGATAGACTTATTTTGCTTAGCATAATACCCTCTGGTTCCATCTACATGATTGCAAATGGCAAGATCTCATTTTTTTGGTGGCTTTTATCATATGATCTCACTGATATGTGGAATTTAAGAAACAAAACAGAGGATCATAAAGGAAGGGAGAAGAAAATAAAACAAGATGAAATCAGAGAGGGAGACAAATCATAAGAGACTCTTTTTTTTTTTTTAAAGATTTTATTTATTTGACAGAGAAAGAGACAGAGAGGGAACACAAGTAGGGGGAGTGGGAGAGGGAGAAGCAGGCTTCCCGTGGAGCAGGGAGCCCCATGTGGGGCTTGATCCCAGGACCCTGGGATCATGACCTGAGCCAAAGGCAGACACTTAATGATGGAGCCACCCAGGTCCCAAAAGACTCTTAATCATAGGAAACAAACTGAGTGTGGCTGGAGGGTAGAGGGGGCCTGGGGATGGGGTAACAGGGTGATAGACATTAAGGAGGGCACGTGATGTAATGAGCACTGGGTATTATATAAGACTGATGAATCACTGACCTCTACCTCTGAAACCAGTCATACATTATATGTTAATCAATTGAATTTAAATTAAACAATAAAAAATAAGAATAAAAAGAAATTGTAAGATATTTAAAGTGTACATCACAGTGATCTGATATACATATGTGAAAGGGCTCCCTCCGCCTGGTTAATTAACACACCGTTACCTTATGTGTTTAGCTTCATTTATTTGTTTGTTTTGGGTGAGAATATTTAAATTCTACTCTCTTAGCAAATTACATTTATACAATACAGTGTTATTAACTGTAATCACCATGTTTTACCTTAGATCCTCATACACTATATGGCTTCCTGGATTGGGAGACCTAATATTATAAAAACACCCAAAGCAATCTATAGACTCAATGCAATCTCAATCAAAAATCCTAACGGTTTTTTGGGTTTTTTTTTTCCTCTGGAACTTGACAAGGTGATTCTAAAATGCATAGGGAAGGGATGCCTGGGTGGCCCAGTTGGTTAAGCGTCTGCCTTCGCCTCAGGTCATGATCCCAGGGTCTTGGGATGGAGCCCCACGTCAGGGTCCCTGATCAGCGGGGAGCCCGCTTCTCCCTCTGCCGCTCCCCCAGCTTGTGCTCTCTCTCTCTGATAATAAATAAATAAATAAATAAATAAAATCTTTAAAAAAATATAATGTATAGAGAAGTATAAAAAGCCAAGGATGGGTAAGCTAATTCTTAAAGATGAAAGTAAAAAGACTTGCTCCCAAGACTTACTAAAAGGGCACTGTGGTACTGATCAGAGATACACAGACCGATGGGACAGACTAGAAAGACCAGATACGGACACAAGCATAAAAACATGCTTGATTTATGACAGAAGTGACATTCAAAGTAATGGTCGGGGCTCCTGGGTGGCTCAGTTGTTAAGCGTCTGCCTTCGGCTCAGGTCATGGTCCCAGGGTCCTGGGATCGAGCCCCGCGTCGGGCTCCCTGCTCCGCGGGGAAGACTGCTTCTCCCTCTCCCGCTCCCCCTGCTTGTGTTCCCTCTCTCGCTGTGTCTCTCTCGGTCAAATAATAAAATCTTAAAAAAAAAAAAAGAGTAATGGTCAAAGCCAACCTTTTCCATAAATGGCACTGGAACAATCGGATATCTCCATATGGGGGAAAGAAAGAAAAGGAATTGGATGCCTACCTTACACCATATGCAAAAAACTCCAAATTGATACAGACTTAAATGTCAAAGATAAAACTTTAAAGCATACTCACATATGCTTTATATATGCTTTATATATGTATAAACACTCTTATCTTCATGAGCTCAAGGTATTGAAAGAGTTCTTGTATGCCATAAAAGTCTGTAGTCAAAAATTATACATTTGGTAAAATTAAGGCTATCTCTTCATTAAAAGATAACATAAAGAAGACAAATAGCTACACAATGAGAGAATATATTGGCCATACATGTAATTGATAAACTTATTAGTATCCAGGATATATAAAAATACCTAAATCAATAAAAAGACAATCCAATCTGAGAAAAATAGGCAAAATAACTTCAGTAGGCTCTCCACAGAAGAGGAAATAAAAATGGCCAATAACCATGAGTTCTCAACTTCTTTAATTATCAACGAAATGCAATTAAACCATCATGCAATTAAACCACCTCGTATCCACCATGTTAGCTCAAAATAAAAATACTGGCAGTGTTGATGAGGATGAGGAGCAACAGAAATTGATGGTAGAAATTGCAATATGTTACATATTTTGGAAGGGTTTAGCACAATGTAGTACACTTGAAGATACATAATGCATACCTTAGGACCCAGCAATTAGGTATATACACTAGAGAAAGTTGGTGCACAGAACACAAAGATACATGTATAAGAGTGTTCTTTTTTTTCTCTCCATAAGTTATTTTTTGGAAATTGGCAAGCCTACAGAAAAGTTGCAAAATTAATATAATGAATCTCATAAAGCCTTACTGGATAGTAGCTAGTGGAAAGAACATACATGGGCTTTGAAGTAAGTGATACTGGCTTGATATCTCAGCTTCACCACTTACTAGCTGTGTGACCAGGGGCAATCTCTAAAGATCAGCGAGCCTCAGTGATCTCATCTGTAAATCAGAGGTAATGAAATGCCTACCATATTGGGTATTGTAAGGATTAAACACATTAATGTATACCAGGCCCTGAGCATAAATGCCTGCAACATAGTTGTCCAGCAAATTATGGCTGCCATTATTAATATTTTGTTGCTGTTGTTAAAAATGTTGGCTCATTTTATTTCTTCAGAACCTCTTAGTGAGAGCACATTTACTAATATGTATTCATTTTTCATGTTTCACTACAGAATGCAAAAAGATTCAAGAGAAAAATAACATTTTTTTCATCCTCTATTACTTTTTCCTTCTCATTTATCTATTACAATTTCAATATTAGAAAGTACAAACCAGTAGGAAAACATGCCATAAATTAAAAAAACATTTAACAAAAATGTTTTTATAATTTAAAAAAATTATACAGAACTAAAAAACTCCCTTTGAAATAAAAGTATGATTTAACAAAAGTAAAAGGACACTGAAGCACAAAAAAGTTAAATAACTTGATCAAGAAGCAATATTAGAAATAGAGTGTAGGTTTTCTAATTTCTAGCCCAAGATCCTACACACTAAGTTGTAATATCAGCAATTATTTCTAAAGAAAACTGAATTAAGTAAATAGCAGTAGCCTTCAGCCCTAATGCTGTGACTTCCTTGCCTTAACTACAAAATGAATGAAATCACATGTAAAACCCTCCAGGCCCCTTTAATCTCCAGTGAAATTTGATTCTGTGTCTGAAGTCTTTCTCACTGACCCCCAGATCCACAGTCATCTTTTCCTCTTGGGAACTCTGCCTGTACCCCACTATTTATGTTTGCAAACTGCTTATAATCATGTTGCCACGCTGTACTGTTACATATCTCTTCGTAAACCTATCCTCTATCTCCAATTAGATTGCACTGCTTGGGGTTGCAGACTTTCTTATGTGCCTTTGTATTTATACGTCTTTGAGTACAAAAAAAAAAAAAAAAAATCCAGAATTCAGAGAGGGAGACAAACCATGAGAGACTCTGGACTCTGGGAACCAAACTGAGGGCTACAGAAGGGAGAGGGGGTGGGGAGATGGGGTAACCGGGTGATGGGTATTAAGGAGGGCACATGTGGTGATGAGCACTGGGTATTATATGCGACTAATGAAACATTGAACACTACAACAAAAACTAATGATGTACTATATGCAGGCTAACTGAACATAAAAAAAGAAAAAAATCAAGCCACATTTTAAATTTCATTTTCTGTCCCTAATAGCTCCTAATATAGTGCTTTGCACAGACACAAAATAAATGCATAAGGATAATGACTGTCAGATTGCAGTTGTAAGAAATAGAACTAGTCACCATTGCTACAGTAACATGGGCATAGGATTCATGGATTCTGCCTTGAAAGCAAATGCTTGTTTTCGTCTGTTCCAGAAAGATGCTGTGAAGCGAGTATTCTCTGGCATTCAGCCTACAGGAATCCCCCACCTCGGCAATTACCTGGGAGCCATTGAGACCTGGGTGAGGTTGCAGGAAGAACATGGCTCGGTGCTGTACAGCATCGTTGACCTACACTCCATCACTATCCCCCAGGAGCCGGCCGTCCTTCAGCAGAGCATCTTGGACATGACTGCTATTCTTCTCGCCTGTGGCATAAACCCAGAGAAGAGCATCCTTTTCCAACAATCTCAGGTTAGCTTCTCACATTAGAACCAAGAAAACTTGTATTTTCAAAGTATTTGAGGAAAACTTTGAAGGAAAATTTATATAGCTCCTGTTTGTGATTCTTTTAAAATTGTTCGAGTGACTTCATCAGCTGCGATGATTTCATCTTCATGTTTACCCTATATTCATATCTTTAAATGTCATCATAATGCAAATAGTATTTTTCACCTTTTCCTCCACTGTTCTTGCTTCATAAACCAAAATGTTGCATCTCATTAGTACTTGTAAGTCTGAAATTGTTTTTCTCAGCTTGGTTGCATCCAAACTGCTGAATTCATACTGTTGACTAATCTCCTGGTGATCAAGGGTAGAATTTAGTGGTTTTGCATAACTTCAGTGTTGCTTTACTTGGGTATTGCATTTGGAAGGCCTATTGGATAATTCCCATTGTTCCTTCTTTGTATAATAGCTTTTGAGAAGACTTGAGAGAACTAGCTGGGAAATTGGAAGACAATGTCCAGTCTCTTGAGTCCAAGCCAAGAAAGGCTTCAGAACAAAGCCAAAATATTTGACTGATATCGTCACTATGGATGAATCAGTTTATTCTTGGACGGGCAGACAGCCTGGACCAGACAGGGCACTTAAGAGACTCCATAGCAAGGAAGATGAAAAATTTAACTGGATCATGCCCTCATTGCATATCTGCTTGAACCTTGTGACAAAGCCACAGCACATGTTAACATGTATGCATGTGTGGTATGGGTTATCCATGTGTGTACCTCTTGCCTTGATCATAAACTTCTGACAGTCGCTGTTTTTATGTATGTGTTATCACCCACAGAACTTAGTATAATGATTCACAGAGTGACCCTTTAAAAAAATATGTAAGAGATGAATATCTTCAAAAATAAATATATTTATCAACTTAAAAGTTGTTTCCAGCTTGGAAATAATGTGATAATAGAATCTGACCATTAAAATGTCCATAAAGGCAATTTACCTCCATTTCCTTCCTCACATTCAGTCAGAGAGCCTTTACGTACACATAACTTTTCAAATTCAATCTTGGACTGATCTAATTGTTTTAAATATATAAATATACTTGCCTATGTTGGGCAGGTATGTGTCTCCCTATAATCTCCATCCACTCATTTTGCTTATGCTCTCTAAAAATACATAGTAAATCAACTCTGTCTCCCACATGACTGCTCTTCAAATACTCAGAGACATTTGTTACATAGTAGCCTTACCTTACAGGTCCTTACCCCATAGGTCTTGCCTTCTTCAAGCTAATTGTCCCACCTCAGGAGCTCTCTCGCCATCTCTTTGAAAGAAATATGCCTGTCCTAGTTCCTGAAACTGTAAAGTGTTCCTAAACCTGAAAAGTGTTTATTCACACTCTTTAAGTCTGTCTCCGACATCATAATACTGATCATCATTAGAACCACTTTGTAGGTTACCTGATACATTTTCATTTCATCTAAGCTGTTTTTGATACAAACTCCCTTTTGATCCTTATGTGATGCCATTTCTAAAAATCGTATTCCCAGTGCCTATTTCCATACTTCTGGAAGGCCCAAATGTCTACATCTCCACAAAGTAACCAGTTGCCAGACTGCTTTGTTAAGTGATGTTTAAAATTAAAGGCTCATTTCAGCCACATTCATTGCTTGCACTTTGAGCTCATACCCCCAGGAATGATAACCACATTATAATTTTTGGCAGTGACATCCGCAAGCACTTAAAATTTGCAATAATTGAGGTCTCTTCTTCAACATGGTACTTTGTTGTTCAAAACAGCAATTGAAAGGGTCGCCCACAGTGTGGGAGACTTTGTAAGAATTCCCTCATAGATGAGGAATCATGAAAGTCACCTTCCTTTTGTTTTTTTTATGTTATGTAATGAGCTCTTTGGTTCCCGTAGTGGTTGTGGGTCTAGGTCAGAGAGGGCAGGTCACTGGTGTTGCCTGTTTCCTCGGTGCCCTCATGCAGCTCCACACTGCCTCACTGGTCCCTGGCTCCCGTCCTGGACTGCATCTCCCTCCAGGGAGTTTGGGTAGCCTGCCAGGAAAATGTGAGGGAAGTACTCATCTGCCCACAGTCTACACTTTGTCCCACAAAGACAGTGTGCAAGACTTCCTCAGGTGTCTTTCTGACCTCAAGACATATTTGGTCTGGGCCATTCCCTTTTTTAACTCAGGCAACCAACCTTAATACAACTCAGTGGATAGACTGGGTATTTTATCAGGTTTTCTTTCCTTTTTTAAATATTTAATAAAGAAAAATTTAAATATGAATGGAAGAGTAGGGAGAATCGTGTACTATACCCCCCATCACTTACTAGCATTTTGTAATTTGTCTCATCTGTGTTGTTTTTTGTTGTTGTTGAAGTCTTTTTTTTTCAGATTTATTTATTTATTTGAATGAGAAAGAGAGAGAGTGTGCACACAAGAGAGGGAGGGGCAGAGGGAGAGGGAGAGAAAGTTTTAAGCAGACTCTGCGCTGAGCATGGAGCCCAGTGCAGGGCTTAAAGGGGATACTTGTCATGGGGCTCAATCCCACAACCCTGAGATCACGACTCTGAGTCAAAACCAAGAGTCGGATGCTTAACTGTCTGTACCACCCAGGTGCCCTGGTTGTGGCTTAAGTATTTTAAAACAGATAACACACATCATGGCATTTCAGTCCCTAAATATTTCAGTGTGCCTCTCCATAAACTGAGGAAATTTTCTTACATAACCACCATATTGTCATCACACCTAACAAAGCTATGAAAATTCCATATGATCATCTAATGTCCAGTCCATATTCAAATTACGCTGATTCTCCCAAAATGTCTTTTATATTTGGCTTGTTTAAATAATGATCCAATGAAGGTCCACACATTACATTTTTTTCATATATTTTTATTTGTTGCTGAAGTTTTGTTTCCCCTAAAGTTGATCCTGCATTTGAAAAGAATTAAAAACTTAGATTTTTAGGGGGCGCCTGGGTGGCTCAGCGGGTTAAGCGTCTGCCTTCAGCTCAGGTCACGATCCCAGGGTCCTGGGATCAAGCCCCACATCGGGGCTCCCTGCTGAACAGGGAGCTTCTCCCTCTCTCTCTGCTGTTCTCCCCCACTCTCTCTTTCAAATAAATAAATAAAATCTTTAAAAAAACTTAAGATTTTTATACTCCCACTTTTTTCATGCCTTTGATATGTTAATCGGGTTTCCTTTTATTTAGTATAAAATTAGCTCTTTTGAACACAAAAATAAACCTTATAATTTTTTGTTGCTTTCTCTTTGTGCTGATGTATATTGGCTGATGGTTAGTGGCTATAAACTACCATTCATATAGTTGCTCATCACCATTTTTGATAGTTTGAATAGAAACTCTGCTTGCCTAGTGCCCATAGAATGCCCGGACATCAGTTCCTTCAAAGCAGCCATGAAGCTTCTGCTTGTTCAAGGAGGATGGTGGGAAGATCTTCCTTATGCTAGAAAGTATGAAGGCATGTACTGGATTCGCTTCTTAGAACCATTCTCAAGTAGGAGTATAATCGGATAAGCTAGTGTCCCTGAAACAGTGATTGTTCTAGACAGCTGGCCCCATATTTGCAGTGTTCTAGTGGGTGGAAGAATCCTCATGGTGTCTGTTTTGTGTCTTATCATACAGTAGTTAACAACTGCCTTTTTCAGTCTGTGGAGTCTCTAAGAGATGGGGACTGAAAAGGAAAATACTCATAGCATTGTCAGATTTAGAAAAAAAATGAGAAGTCATATTTATTAGAAAACTAATATTTTTCAATGTGTAAGATCTAAAAAGCCTTTCATGTATATGAACTCACTTTTAATCCTCGAAAGAGCACATGGGTTAGGCATTACTGTTCTTTCACAGATGAATAAATTAAGGTATGAAAAGATTGAGTAAATTATAAAATATCCTTAAAACCATCTCTGAATGGTGCCTGGTACTTAGTAAATGCTTAACAAATATATCTTCCTAATTTAACCAGAGGTCATCCAGGTAACAAATCCAGGACTCTTTTTTTTTTCTTCCTAAAACACCGCTTTTAGAAGGTGTTCTCATGGGAGAGAACCTTATGCTGCGCTCCCCTGTCCCATGCCTTTGCCTCAGTAGCTAATGGCAGAGAGGCAGTGGAGAGCCGAGCTGACCCCAAGGTCCTCATTATTTCTTGCCTGGACACTCCTCTCACCCCCTTCACTCCTGCCTCAGGCTCTCGCGACAGCAGTCCATCCCCTACCCTGTACCCATGCTCATCTTTCTACCTCAGATACCTCAGCACCTCTCTCCTTACCCTCAGGGTAAAAATCTAAGCTCAGTTTCTAGAAAGTCCTTCAAGAATGAGGCCCCTGATTTGGATAGATAGATAGATAGATAGATAGATAGATAGATAGATAGATAGATAGATAGATAGATGCGATGGAATATTACTCAGCCATAAAAAGGAATGAAATCTTGCCACTTGCAACAACGTGGATGGAACTAGAAAGTATAATGCCAAGTGAAAGAAGTCACTGAAAGACAAATGGCATATGATTTCACTTGTGTGGAATTTAAGAAACAAAACAAACAAGCAAAGTAAAAAAAAAAAAGACAAACCAAGAAATAGACTTTTTTTTTAAAATTTTTATTTATTTGTCAGAGAGAGAGAAAGAGAGCACAAACAGGGGGAGCGTCAGGCAGAGGGAGAAACAAGTTTCCCTGCTGAGCAGGGAGCCTGATGTGGGGCTCGATCCCAGGATCCTGGGATCAGGACCTGAGCCGAAGGCAGACGCTTAACCGACGGAGCCACGCAGATATCCCCAAGAAACAGACTCTTAACTCTAGAAAACACACTGATGGTTGCCAGAGGGGAGGACCGTGGGGGAATGGGTGAAACAGGTGATGGGGATTAAGGCGGACCCTTGTTGTGATGAGCACTGGGTGTTGTATGTGTTTAATCGCTATATTGTACACCTGAAACTAATATGACTATACTAGAATTAAAATTAAAAAATTAAAAAAAGAATGACGCCCCTGAGAAGTGAGAACATCAGGCCAGTGTTGTTTCCACTCCATCACTTTTTAGTCATCAGGTTATTTTTGTTCAGATGATCTGATTAACTTTTACTAATAACTCTTTAAAGCAAGAGTTGGGGGGTGTTTCTGGTTTTATTTTGAGAAAATATGATAAATCTATTCTTATAAAGTGGATAGCTTACAGATCAGTTGTCTACATTTTAACATGGTTTTTCCTTTCTTCTGGGAGTTTTGTGAGGCACGTTAGCATTTAATTGATCATTAAATATGTAACCAAGAGGATAGGAAGTCAGAAAACAATTATACTTAAAGTGTTGTGAGCCAATGCCAGCTAAAATTAGATACACCTGCATTCCCTGCCCCCCCACACTTATTTACAAGTAAAATTCAGAATTTTTGAAATTGCGAGTTAGAGAAAACTATTTTTTTATATTATATAATGTGCTCTTTTCATGTGTATCCACTGTGTTAAGCAAAGTACTTGGACCTAAATATAAAAACTAGTTCCCCCAGGTGCTATTGTTGTACTGGGGAATAAGTTCTAGCAATCATTTGAAGTAGGGAAAGAATTCAGCTGTGTTATAATGCTTATTTTACCAATGATTTTCATCTCCAATCCTTTGCATTCTTTCTCAGCAGTCTGACTGAAACAATTTAGACTTATTGAAGATTTTTCTCATTATTTTCTTTTTCTTTCTCTCCCACTGGCCTCTAGTCATGGTGCTTCCCCTAAAATATGTTTGCCATATGTGGGGAATTTTACAGAGCCTCTCCTCTGAAAGGTGTGTGTGCGTGCGTGTGTGTGCGTGCATGCGTGTGTGTGTGTTTGAGGGAGAGAGAGAGGGTGATTGAGAAAGAGAGAGCGAGAGCGCGCGCCTGCCTGTGTGTGTGTGTTTGGCAGAGGTTTCCAACCCAATGCCAAAGTCAATGGTCTTTTATTTCCAGCAGGCCTGAGTGTATATCCAATCTGATTCCCACAGCTGTCTCTGAGGTGCACGTCTCCACTTCTTTAGTTGTTACTTTCCTTGTGAACTAATCACCGTGCAGATGGAAGATAAAAGCTGGAGTTTGTAGCTTTGGGCGCTGGCTTTGTGCCAAGGCTAGGAGAAAAGGAGTTTTGACCAGCAGACATCATGTTACAGAGCATCCAGAACTGTCCGCAGAAGAGTTGAGGGAAGAGAATGGAATCCACAGCCTTGGAAGGTGGCTTCATTCTCTAGTTAGAGTTTTATGTTTTGTTTTCCAGGAAACTCAAATCAATGGTAATAATAATAATGGCTAATAATAAATAATAAGCAAGCTCTCACATGAATCCTGGCTCACTGTATACAAACAAAAGTTGTACCTGACCCATGTCCCTTATCTTAGAGATGTGAGACCAGCAGTACCTAAACTTGGATGGACAGTATCATGTTTTCACTTATCCTAGTAATTTTGGAAGCCTCTTTGAGTACAGATTTATATTTGTTGGACTCTCAAAGTTGTTAGGCTACCAACAACAGGTGCAACATACAATTCATAATAGAAAGGAAAAAGGGGCCCCTGGCTGGCTCAGTCGGTAGAGCACAGGACTCTTGATCTCAGGTTTGTGAGTTCGAGCCCCACACTGGGTATAGAGATTAAAAAATAAATTTAAAAAATTGTGAAGAAAAGAAAGGAAGCAAACAAATGTCCGCATGGATTAATGGACTTGAGGAATCAATTTGTAAAATTGGCATTTCCTCCACAGTTTCTCAGGAGAGACAAAGGATCTGAATGGCACATGGTAGAAATAATAAAGAGAAGTTAGGAAAATCATTATACAGCCAAGCTCCTCATGTATTTCTTTCCGAATTTCCACTTGCTGCCTCCCCAGAGGTAACCGCTGTATTGAACTTGATACTCATCTCATTCCAATGTATGTGTTTATTTTTTTTAAAGGTTTTATTTATTTATTAGAGAGAGAGCGCGCACAAGAGCAGGGGGTGGGGGTGGAGGGGCAGAGAGACTAGCAGACTTTTCACTGAGTGTGGAGCCGGACACAGGGCTCGATCCTAGAACCCTGAGATCATGACCTGAGCTGAAATCTGACACTTAACTGACTGAGCCACCCAGGCACCCCTCCAATGTATATGTTTATATTTTTATTGCATAGGATTTGGCTGTAACAGTCCATATTATTAATTTTGCATGTTTTAAAACTTTATATAAGTGGTATCATGCGCATAGCTTCCTACATCTATATTTTTGTGTTCAGCATTACTTGGCTGAGATTTGTTCATTTTGACTGCTCTACAGTATTCCATTGTCTGGCTCTATCACAATTTATCCATTTTCCCAGCAAAGAATATTTAGATTTTTTTCTCCAATTTTTTGTTATTGTAAACAATACTGTAGTGAACATACTTGTATATGCTTTTTGTGGACATGTGAAAGACTTTTCTAGTTATACATACCTGAAGTGGAGTCATAAGGATATGTGACATATACATCATCAGCCTTACTGGATATTGCCAGATTGCTGTCCACATTGGTATCTAATTTACATTCCCATCAATAGAAGAGGAAGAGAGACATTACTCCTTGTCTACCATGTGAGCACACAGTGGAAAGGCAGCTGTCTGCACACCAGGAAAAGAGTTCTCACCAGAACCTGACCCCCCTGGCACCCTGAGTTCAGACTTCCAGCCTCCAAAATTGCGAGACAATAAATTTCTGTTGCTTAAGCCACCCATTCTGTGGTGTCTCATTATGGCAGCCCTAGCAGATTAATACAGAGCTACTCAGCCGTTACCATAGGTGGAAGGCTTGTTCTTGGATAGGAAATTCAATATTGTTAATATGTCAGTTTCCTCCAGTTTGATCCACAGATTCATTACAATCCCAATTAAAATGTTGTAGACACTGACAAATTGAATCTGAAGTGCATATGGCAATACAGACAGTACTTAAAATACCCAAAACAATTTTGAAAAAGAAAACACAGTTGGAGGACTTAGACCACCTTTCTTCAAGACTACTGTCAAGCTACAGTAATCAAGAGAGTGTGGTCTTGATATAAGAATAGACTAATAGATCAATGGAAAGGAATAAGGAATCCAGAAGTATACCCACATCCAGAAGCCAAATGTTTTCAACAAAAGTGTCAAACCGTTACAGTGGGGGAAAGGATAGTCTTTTCAGCGAATGGTGTTAGGTATCCAACTGGATATCTATATGGGGGAGGGAATGAACCTTGGCTCTTCCCTCACACCATTCATAACAAATTAACTGAAAACTACCATAGATCTAAATGTAAAAGTGAAAACTATAAAACTTCTAGAGGAATTCATGGGGGAAGATCTTCCAGACCTTGAGGGTAGGCAAAGATTTCTTAGAAAGTACCCAAAAGCATTTAACTTAAAAGAAAATGTTGATACATTTGACTTCATGAAAAAATATTCTATTTTTTTAAAAAAGACCATTAAGAAAATGAAAAGGTGAGCCATAAAGAGAGAATATGTGTAACACATAACATCTGACAAAGTTTTGTGTCCAAATGTATATAGAACTCTTACCTCGATAATATAATAAGACAGCCTGATTTTGTAATTGGTCACTATATTTGAAGAGACATTTCACAAATGAAGAAGTAAGCACGTGGAAAGTTCAACATCATGGTCATCAGAGAAATGTAAAATAAAACCATAGGGATAAACCATTTCACCCACTTGAATGACTAAAATTAAAAATACTGGCAATACTAAGTTTTGGTAAGGATATGAAGCAGCTTGAACTCTCATTGCTGGCAAGAGTATAAAATGGCAATTTCTTACAAAATTAAACATATACTTACCACATGACCCAGTAATTCCAGTCCTAGGTATTTACCCATGAGAAATTAAGACATTGTCTGCAAAAATGACTTGTACACAAATGTTCATAGTATTTTAGTTATAATAGCCAAAAAAAAAAAAAAAACCCAAACATCCATCAACTGGTGAGTAAACAATTACAGAATATTCGGTCACTGGAATACTATTCAATAATGAAAAAGGAGTTTGTAACAACACAGAGGAGTCTCAGAAGTATTATGTTGATAGAAGCCAAGGACAGAAGAGTTCATATTATATAATAACATTTATATGGTATTCTACAATAGGCAGAACTAATCCATAATAACAGAAAACAGATCAGTGGTCTCCAGGAGCAGGAGTGTGGGATTGACTGCAAAGGGGCATGAGGGAACTTTTGGGGGACATTGAAATGTTCTGTGTCTTGATTGGTATGGTGGTTACATGTGTAACCATGTGTGGTTACACATGTGTGTAGATTTGTCAAAATTCATTGGACTGAACAGCTAAATAGGTCCATCTTACTGTGTGTAAATTATGCCTCACCAAAGTTGATCTAATATTTTAAAAAATTTTTAAATAAGTTGTTATATCAAGTAGAAAAAAAAGAGAGAAGCCCATGGAATTGTGTAGGAACACTACAGACATTTCAGTGTAGCTGTCATTCAGACACTTAAAATGACACAGGGAAAATAGATATGGCATGAAAATTTCATATGATCTTTGAGTCATCTGTTCACAGTGAAACCAAGAAGCAAACTGCTCACAAATTTAGTAAGTAAACTAATTATTTGATTTGTTGATATAGCATGTTCCCTATGCTTCTTCAAACGTTATAGATTTTATTTATTTATTTATTTTAAAGATTTTATTTATTTGACAGAGAGAGACACAGAGAGAGAGGGAACACAAGCAGGGGGAGCAGGAGCGGGGAAAAGTAGGCTTCCCGCCGAGCAGGGAGCCTGAGGCGGGGCTCAATCCCAGGACCCTGGGATCATGACCTGAGCCTAAGGCAGATGCTTAACGACTGAGCCACCCAGGCGCCCCAAACGTTATAGATTTTAAACCAGCCAGAAGCACTGTGAAACCAAGTGTAACCATTGACCTGACTCCAAGGAAAGTATGAAAGAGAGCAGTTTGTTTAGGACAATCCTTTGAATTAAATAGAAGGGATTTTAACGGCCAAGAATATCAGGAAATTTTAGTCAAGAACTAAAAAGAGCTTAAAATAAGAATTTGAAAACCATCTTATAATGTAAGATTTTCATTATTTTTGTTTGTTTTGAAATTGATGTCTTTCCTTGTCTAAACATTATTTATCCAAATCAAAACAAAAAATGCCTAGGGAGAGCCCATCTGTTACAAACGCATTTTCTTTTTTTCTTTTAAGATTTTATTTTTAAGTAATCTGTGCACCCAGTGTGGGACTTGAACTTACAACCCCGAGATCAAGAGGCACGGGTTCCATAGACTGAGCAAGCCAGGCACCCCTACAAACATGTTTTCTACTTCTTTGTATTATATCACAGGATTAAGAACACAGCTCAGTGTTTGTGTTTTTAATGAAGCGCCATGTGACCTCTTATCTGGGCTTAGTCTTTTCTTAATTCTTAAACATCTTTACTTCTCTGATCATTGATATACTGACCACTTCTTCCTTTTAGGGTTTTCTCTTGACTCCAATGATACAGCAGTAACATATTTTTCTTCTACTTCTCTGAGAGTTCATTTGTTTCCTTTATTGACTCCTCTTCTTTAATTCCCCGAAGTTCTGTCCTGAGATAAAAATCTCTGTATATGTATTCCACCTTCCTGAAGTCTTACCTCCTTCCATAACTTTCAGCCATTTTCTCTCCTGACCTTTGTCGCTAGCCCCGACCTTTTTCCTGAATTCTAAACTTGCACTTCTAGCTACCTTCTAGACATCTCTATATGGATATCTTTTCCAACTCTCAACTTTAACATATCTGAAGCCAGAACTTTTTACCTCTGACCAGCACCTCCACCTGATTTTTTAAAATAATTTGAGGTGAGATTCCCATAATATAAAATTAGCCATTTTTTCCTACCTTGAGAAATAGTTTTGATCTATATATTTTTTCTTTACATAGCCTTTAAAAGAAATCCTGGTAAAATACACATCACGTAAAATTTACCATCCTAACCATTTTTAAGTGTACCATTCAAAAGTGCTAAATGTATTCCCATTGTTGTGCAACCAATCTCCCGAACTTTTCATCTTAGAAAACTAAAGCTCTCTTCCCCTGTGATCCTCTGCCTTGTTTCTTAAACTCCACATATCAGTGAGATCATGTGATAATTGTCTTTCTCTGATTGACTTATTTCGCTTAACATAATACCCCCTAGAGAGGAAAAAATGAAACAAGCTGAAACCAGAGAGGGAGACAAACCATAAGAGGCTCTTAATCTTAGGAAACAACTGAGGGTTGCTGGAGGGGAGGAGGTGGGAAGATAGGGTGGCTGGGTGATGGACACTGGGGAGGATATGTGTTGTGGTTAGCACTGGGTGTCATGGAAGACTGATGAATCACAGATCTGTACACCTGAAACAAATAATACATTATATGTTAATTAAAAAATAAAAAAATAAGAAAACTAAAGCTGTATACCCATTAAACAACTTCCCATTCCCGTACCCGCTCCCCTGCTGCCGACCAAGCCCCTGGCCACCACCTTTCTACTCTCTGTTTCTATGAGTTTACTACAGGTAATTCATATGAGTAAAATCATACAGTATTTGTCTTTTGTGACTGGCTTATTTCACTTAGCATAATGTTCTCAAGGTTCATCTATGTTGTAGCATGTTTAAGGCTGAATAATATTTCATCATATGTATATACCACATTTTGTTTATCCATTTATCTGTCTAAGGACATTTTGGTTGCTTCTACCTTTTGGCTATTATGAACAATGCTGTGGTGAATATGGGTGTACAAATATCTCTTTGAGACCCTGATTTGAATTCTTTTGTGTATATACCCAGAAGTGGGATTGCTGGATCATAGGGTAATTCTATTTGTAATTTTTTGAGGACCACCTTACTGTTTTCCATAGGAGGTGGACCATTGTGCATTCCTACCAACAGTGTACAAGGGTTCCAATTTCTCTGTCTCACCAACACTTGTTATTTTCTGTTATTTTCTATTGTTTTTATTTGTTTTTGATAGCAGCCATCCTAATGGATGTGAGATGATATCTCATTGTGGTTTTAATTTGCATTTCTGTAATCATTAGTGTTGTTGAGCATCTTTTAATATATTTGTTGGCCATTTGAGTATCTTCATTGGAGAAACGTCTATTGAAGTCCTTTACCCATATTTAAAATCAGATTGTTTGTTTGTTTGTTGAGGTGTAGGAGTTATTTTCTCCTGTTTTATAGGTTGCCTTTGCACTTTGTGTTCTTGATGAAAAAAAGGTTTTAATTTTCATGTAGTCCAAAAACCCTCCATTGTTTTGTTGGATCTAAATTCCCAGGGCTTTCAGATATACCCACATAGAAATTTAAAATAGAAGCTTACTAAAAAAATAGATTTTACCAAAAATAAATAAACTGTCTGCCATCAAATTCTGCACAAGGTAGCTGTCTTATCCTGCCTCAACGTAGGTAATTTGGGGAGTTGCTTGTGGTAGATTGTGATTGTTTTAACTAATTCATGTTCATTTCCTGAAAGAACAGGGATCAGCCAACTTTTTGTGGAAAGGCATAGGTAGTAAATATTTTAGGCTTTGCAGGCCACATGCAGTCTCCATCACCACCACCTCTTCTCCTTTAACTCTTCCTCTTTTGCCTTCTTCTCTCTCTCTCTCTCTTTTATTTGACTATCCTTTAAAAATGTAAAAAACCTGGACTGAATGAAAATAATCCACAGGCCACAGTAGTTTGCTAAGCCCCATGTATGAGGATTATGTGTCCTCATCCATTACCATGTGACTATGAGTGCATCCTATAAGAGATGTGTCTCTCCCTACCCCACTGATGTTGGGCTCATCCATATGACTTGATTTAGCCACTCGAAAGTGATTGGCCATTTTGTACATGATGCCTAAGCAGAATGTTTAAAAGCAATTCCATGTTTGTTCTAACTCTGCTGCTCTTTTCCTCTATCCTAAGAATGGCATGTTCCAGATGGGGAGTACTCCTTCAGTTTGGGTCTTGGAATGGGAAGGTGTATAAAGCAAAGTTATAGCCAGCCTACAGCTACCAATATGTAATGTGTATGAAAAGAAACCATTACTGTAAGCCATTTATATTTGGGGTTATTTGTTACTCAGCATAGCTTAGAAATAGCTGACTAATATAATGCAATAGATTTTTTAAAAACATATATACACAAATACACATATACACAATCAGCAATAGAATTTAGATGGCTTTTAACTCAACAGCAGGCTGATAGACGCTACTTATTTAGCTTTGCAAGTATTGGACTAAGAAAAAGTATAGAAAAATCCAAATGTGTACACAGAGATGTTCATTGCAAGCATAAATACTGACAGTAGAAGAGAGTGGGTGAGAGTTTATTATTGATAACATGATTCTTTTAATTAAGATCAGATCCCCAAACAAGGTTCTTTTAAGGGGCTTTGTCATGGGGATGATAAGCATCCAATAAAAATAACTCAGCATGAAATTGCTCATTTCGAGAGGATATGATAAATGGGAACTTGTGAGTGAATAGTCTTCCACATGTTCTAACCAGAATTTATAGGACCTGATTCCTGGGAAGATAATGTTTATATGGGAAATAGTAAAATTATAAGGGACACTGAGGGTATCTTAGACATTTGATCCAGTATTTACTGAACCAGCTCATTGCCTGAGTGGGTTTGATTGATATCTAGCAGCTATCGCTTTGGGAATCATGGTATTCCATGCTCTTTTTGTTAATTATGTATTTTTGGAAAAAAATTTAAATGTGGCAAAATACAGAGAACAATGTAATAAACATTCATGTTTCCAGCAGCAAGGGTGAATATTGTTAACATTTTGTCATATTTGCTTGACTTTCTTATATTAAAATAAATATAATAAAAAATAATTATGAAGGTGAAGGCCCCTCTAATCCTTCCCCTTGCCTACTCCCTGTGCCCCTCCTCCGTGTGTCCCTTTTCTCTCTCCCCAGGCAACCAAAATCGTGGATTCTGTATGTATCAGTCTAGGCAATTTGTGATACCTGTTTTCATGTATAATTTCATGAACAATATATAATATTTTTATTTGTGTGGTTTTTAAAAATTGTATAAGTGATGCCATATTGGAGTACCTTTTAGCAATTTTCTTTTTTCATACAACAGTGTGTTTTTGTGATCTCATGTTTATGCATATAAATCTAGTTCGTTTCTTTTATGTATTGTATAATATGCTATTATATAAATAGGCCACACTTTATTTAGACATTTCCCTATTAATAAATCTTTAATTTCATTCATGCATTCATTTAACAAGTATTTATTGAGCATTTTCTCTGTCTTGGATACTCTTCTAGGTACTCATGTGAAGAAATAGACAAAAATCTTTGCCACCACGGTACATTTCTCTGTCTTGGATACGCTTCTAGGTACTCAGTGAAGAAACAGACAAAAATCTTTGCCACCACGGTACTTACTTTATGTTGGGGTGCACAATATAAATAATAAGTATAATAAATTAGCCAAACATAAAGTATATTAGAAGGTGATAGGTTATACAGAAAAAAAATTAAGGGATATTAGGAGTGCCATTGAGGGAAACATTGTTATTTTAAACAGTGCAGTCTGGGTAAGCCCCCTTAATAAGATGGTATTTGAGCAAAGACAAGGAGAAGGAGTTAGCCACGTGGATATCTGGAGGAGGAGAATCCCAATCACAGAAAAGAGCCAGTGCAAAGCCCCTAAGGTGGGAACATGCTGGTGTGTTCAGGGAACACAAGGAGGCCTGCGTGGCTGGAGGAGAGGGAGTAAAGGGGGAGGGGTGGAGGATTGGAACCACAGACGTTACAGGGTTAAATGGGAGGAGATGATAGTGCCTGGTCTGATAGGCCATTGGGAGGACTTCGGCTTTCACTAGGAGGAAATGAGAAGTGGAGGGTTGGTTTTTTTTGGTGTTTTGGGTTTTTTTTTTTTAAAGATTTTTATTTATTTATTCATGAGAGACAGAGAGAGAGAGAGGCAGAGGGAGAAGCAGGCTCCCAAGGAGCAGGGAGCCCGATGCGGGACTCGATCCCAGGACCCTGGGATCATGACCTGAGCCGAAGGCAGACGCTTAACCATCTGAGCCACCCAGGCGCCCGGGTTTTTTTTTTTTTTTTTTAAGATTTTATTTATTTATTTGACAGAGAGAGAGAAACAGTGAGAGAGGGAACACAAGCAGGGGGAGGGGGAGAGGGAGAAGCAGTCTTCCTGCTGAGCAGGGAGCCTGATGCGGGGCTCGATCCCAGAACCCTGGGATCATGACCTGAGCTGAAGGCAGAGGCTTAACGACTGAGCCACCCAGGTGCCCTGAGAAGTGCAGGGTTTTGACCAGAGAAGTCACATGATCTACATCTTTAAAGGATTGCTTCTGCTACTATGTTGAGAATAGATTGTATGAGAAGTTAGTGGAAGCAGGGAGCCTAGTTAGCAAGTTATTACAGTAGCCCAGCTGAAGGTTGTTGGTACCTGGGCCAGCACGCTGGGGGAAATGGTAAAAAGCAGTAAGATTCTGAATATCTTTTGAAGGTAAAATTAACAAGATTTGCAGATGGATTAGACATGGAGTGTGAGAGAGAAAGAGGCATATGAACGTCTCCAAGATTTTTGCCTAAGTAACTGCAAGGATAGAGTTGCCACCAACAGAGATGACAACCGTGGACAGAGCAGGTTCAGGATGGAGGAGGGGGAGTTCAGTTTTGGAGGTATTGAGTTTGAGGTGTCCACTAGGTCTCCACATAAAGATGCTCAATAGATAGTTAGATATATGAGTCTGGAGTTGAGCAAAGAGGTCTGGCCGGAGTTATAAATTTAAAAGTCATCAGTTATTCGGATTATAGTTAAAACCATGATTGTATCTAAAGCCATGATAGGAGATGAAATTGCAGAAAGAGTGAGTGGAGAAAAGAGTAGAAGTAAGAAATCAAGGACAAAACCCTGGATGTCTGCAGTATTAAGACAATATTTTTAATGTACTAATTATATATTGATATTAATTAATATCAATATAATATCAATATAATATTAATGGTTTATCCTAGCCACTACCCTTGCTGGCAGAGTTGTGTGGTTGTAGTGGAATGGTAGAGGTGAAAACCTGACTGGGATGGGCTGAAGTGAGAAGGAAGTGGCAGCTCTCGTCACTTTATCTTTCTTCATTGATGAGAACCCATTCTCCCCACTCACCGTGTTGAAAGATCTGGCGTTGACTTTGCCTTGAGGACCACATATTCCCATATGGAGGAAAAGAGATCATGCTAAAGATCAGAAAATCTGGATTCCTGTAACGATGTTACCTTTATTGCTACAGGATAATTAATTGTGAACGCCTCAAGGGATAGTTGTGATGAACTGCACCGGGATAGTTACTGAAACTGTTTACTGAGACACATCATACAATTCACTCATTTAAAGTGTAAATTTACTGGTTTTTAGTGTATTCACAGAGTGGTGCATCCATCAATCACCACAACCAATTTTAGAAAACTTTCGTTGCTCCAAAAAGAAACCCTGTGTCCATTGCCCCCTCTACTCACTCCCTGGCAAGCACTAATCTACTTTGTCCCCTGTGGATTTGCCTTTTCTGAACATTTCATACAAATGGAATCAGAAAGCATCTGTTCTTTTGTGATTGGCTTCTTTCATTTAGCATAATGTGTTCAGTGTTTATCCATGTTTTAGTATTATCAGTACTTCATTTGTTTTTATTGTTAAATAATATTTTGTTGTATGGATATACCACATTTTGTTCATTCCAGTCAACAGACATTTGGGTTGTTTCCGATTTTAGCTATTATGAATAACGCTGCCGTGAACATTTGTGTAATGTTTTTTGTATGTTTTCAGTTATCTTGGTATACACCAGGAGTAAAATTGCTGGGTCATATGGTAACTCTGTATTTACCATTTTGAGGGACTGCTAAACTGTTTTGAAAGTGGCCATGTCACTTTGTATGAGGGTTTCACCACCAATGTATAGGGATTCCAAGTTCTCCCTTCCCTTCCCAAAACTTGTTATTGTCTGTCTTTTTTTATTTTAGCTATTCTGGTGAGTGTGAAATGGGATCTCAGTGTGGTTTTGATTTATATTTTCCTAATGACTAATGATGTTGAGTATCTTTTCATAGGCTTATTGGCTATTTGTATACCTTCTTTGGAGAGATGTCTTTTCTAGTCCTTTGCTCATTTTTAATTGGCTTTATTTCTCTTTAATTGTTGAGTTATAAAAGTTTTTTTTATATTCAGGATACAACTCCCTTATGAGATGTAGGATTTGCAAATATCTTCTCCTATTTTGTATTGACTTTCACTTTCTTGATGGTGTCCTTTGAAACACAAAAGTTTTTCATTTTGATGAAGTCCAATTTTTTTTTCTTTTATTGCTTGTGCTTTTGGTGTCATATTTAACAAACCATTGCTTAACCCCAAGGCCATGGAACTTTACTCTTCTGTTTTTGGTAAGCATTTTATAGTTTTACCTATTTATGTCTGTGATCCATTTTGGTGAGAGGTTGGGGTCCGGTCCAACATCATTCTTCTGCATGTAAATATGCGCATGTAGATATTCACTTATTTCACCACCATTTGTTGAAAGATTGGCCCTTCCTCCATTGAACTGTGTTGGCACCTTTGGTGAAAATGGATTGACTGTAGATGTATGGATTTATTTCTGGACCCTCAGTTCTATTCTATTGATCTACATATTCTATCCTTATACCAATAGTGCATTGTTAGATTGCTATAGTATTACACTGACTGATAGTTGGCTGTTAAACCAAGTTTGCATTTCTGGAATAAATCCCATTTGATCATATTGTGTAATTCTTTGTATATGTTACTGCATTTGGTTTATTAGTATTTTGTTAAGGATTTTTGCATCTCTATTCGTAAAGGGTATTGGTCTGTAGTTGTCTTTTGTTGTGATGCCTTTGCCTGGCTTTGGTATCGAGGTAATACTGGACTCTTAAAATGAATAGGAAAGCATGCCCTCTTTTTTTTTTTATTTTCTGGAAGAGATTAGGAAGAATGGTATTTATTTTTTAAATGTTTGTTAGAATTCACTAACCCCCCACACACTTAGCATTCCTTTTTCTCATTGCTGATTGTTTAGTGACTTTTCTGCAGCAATTATGTAAAGTCTGTCTTCACTGTCATGTCTGGCCACTGCAGTCTGTTGGGTTAGCTTAGTATTCAGGTAATAATTGAACAGACATTTCCAAATGCCTCGATCCTGTATTTTTTAAAATTTTTTTAGATTTTATTTATTTATCTGAGAGAGAGAGAGGTCACAAGCAGGGAGGAGGGGCAGAGGGAGAGGGAGAAGCAGACCCCGCCCTGCTGAACAGGGAGCCCAGTGTGGGGCTCGATCCCAGGACCCTGGGATCATGACCTGAGCCAAAGGCAGATGCTTAACCGACTGAGCCACCCAGGCACCCCTCGATCCTGTATTTTTGACCTGTTGCTGAGGGGTTTACAGAGGGCCTCAAGGTGAGCCAGAGGTGAAAGATTAGGGTCTTCTCAGGTCTGTCCTGGACATGTGCATAGCCCTGGACATGGATGTGTCCTCTTAGCTGGCCCACGAATATGTCAGGTTTTTCCAAAGCACCCAATGGGCATATCATTTCCCAGCTTTTTCCTTTAAGTTTTTGGCTAGTCCCTGATCTTCGCCTCCTGGTATCAGCACCTCAGGCAGCTGCAATATTAAATCATTGCTGCTGATTATTTCTGGAAGATGTCCTATGGATAGGGTTTTTCCCACTGAGTGAGCTCTAAGTGAGGTCAGATAACAACACGCCCTGCAAATGGGGTTTTTCCAAGGAGCTGTCAGCTCAAATAGTGACAGTTCTTTGCGGATGAGAATGGTCTTTTTGAGAAGCTCCAAACCCAGTCTTCTCTTTCCAATGGCTGCTAGGCTGCTGATTTTCATAGCTACCACAGACATGGGGCAAGGATGATGGGAATAGGGTGAGTTAAAATGCCACAAAATGCTGTTGCTACTGAGATTCAGATGTTTTTCTTAAGTAAGCACTCTTCACATTATTGTAGGCCTTTCGTTAATTTTCCAGAGTTCTGTAAAAATTGACTTTGACAATTTTTGCTAGTGTTCTCGTTGCTTTTATGGAGGAGCCGATTTTCAGAGCTTGTTACTCTGCCATTCCAGAAGGCCCTCCACCTTCTTTTAAACACCCCAAACATTTTAATTTTTATCTTATTCGAGACCAAATGTAGTTAGATTTTACTAGCCTTTTATCTATTTTCACAAACTGAACACGCCTGTGAACTTGTACCCGGAATGTTCTTCATGCCCCTTTCCAGTCACTAAGTATCCTTCCTCCAAGATAACCTGTTTTTAAATTTGGTATAATTTGATTTAGTATATACTTTTTTGTGTCTGGCTTCTTTCACTCCACATTGTTTATGAAATTCATTCACATTGTCGGATGCAATTGTCCATTCATCCTCATTGCTCTGATATTCCATTGTATGAATATGCCACAATTTATCTATTCTACTTGGGTGGACATTTGGATCACTTACAATTTAGAGTTGTTACAATGCATTCTTGCGCATGTATCTTTGTATATATGTGTACATTTTTGTTAGATATATACCTAGAAATGGAACACCTGGGTCATTTGTTATATGGATGTTAAATGTTTGTGGATACAGTCAGTTTTCAATGTTGGTATACCGATTTACATTCTCACAGTAGTGTATAAGTATTATATTTATTCAATATCCTTGCCATACTTGGTATTATTTGACTTTTTCATTTTAATCATTCTGAGTATGTGTGGTATCACATTATGACTTTAATTTGAACGTAATGCATTTTTGGCCTATTTTCATAGTGTTATCTGCTTTTTTTCTAACCAATTTGTAGGAATTCTTTTTTTTCCTTGAAAATTTTATTTATGAGAGAGAGAGAAAGAGGGCATGCGCTGGGTACGGGGAGAGGGAGAGGGACAGGCAGACTCCCCACTGAACACGGAGCCTGACGAGGGGCTCCATGTGGACTCAATGCTGGGCTGGATCCCAGGACCCCGGGATCATGACCTGAGCTGAAATCAGACCCTTAACCGACTGAGCCACCCAGGCGCCCCAATTTGTAGGAATTCTTTACATATCCTGTATACCAATATATTCTTTATATGTTTACAAATATTTCCTTCCACTCTGTGACTTGCCTTTTTCCTCTTTAAATGGTGGTGTTTGATAAAGAGATGTTATTAAATTCGATGTAATTTTATTTATCAATATTTTTTGCTTTATGTGTAGTACTTTTTGGGTCCCATTAAGATTTGGTACTGACTCAGAGAAATCAAATGCAATCAACTGATTTAATTTTTTTCCTGTAAATTTTTTTTTGAAAAATCCTATGATTTATGCAGAACATTTTAGTCTCCCTTGAAGAACAGTGGTGCTTTTCCACGAGTGTATTTTTTGAACAACTGTCCTCTTTAATTTACAAAAGCATCCACCAAACGTCCAGCCTTACATAACCCCATTCCAGAAGATTCTTTTGTTCTGTCCTAGCAAACCCAACAATTCCACTGAGTACATCTCTCATCCCATTTGTTCCTACTCACCCATCTGCTCTATTTTCAGAGATAACAGAGACTAACTAATTAGATGTGAATTTCTCTAACTTTCTGCTCTCTACTCCTATCTCATAAGATAGATCCTCGTCTGTATTTAATTCCCCTCCCCTTGCTTCAGTGGAAGACATTTTATAGAAAGTAGGTCTATCCCACCTTAAAAAATAATAATAAATTTGTTTATTCTTTAACCCATGCCAGGTATTCCCATCTCTCTCCTTCCTGAAAAAAGAAATATCTTACATATTTGATAAAATTGCATGGAATTAAATATACCCATACAATGAACATATGTAATACTGGTGAAATCTAACTAGGGCAGATGGATTGTATCCAACTCAATTTCCTGGTTGTGATATTATCGTATAGTTATGCAAGATGTTGCCATTGGGGGAAACTGGGTGAAGGTATATTGGGTTGCACTGTATTATTTCGCACAGCTACACATGAATCTACAATTATATCAAAATAGGAAGTTAAAACAGAAGTCTTTCTAAAAGTTATCTGTAATAATAACCACCATTTATTGAGTTCTTGCTGTGGGCTAGGTACTATTCTAAGCACTGACAGGTGGTTACTATTGTTAACCTCATTTTATAAATGAGGAAACTGGGGCACAGCGTGAAGCCACTTATACAGGGTCACCCAGCTCATAGATGGCAGAGTTAGCAGTCAGATCCAGGCAGCCTCATTCCAAAGGCGGAGCTCTGAGTCGCTCTGCTCTACTTCTTGTGTATCTGTTTTTGTATCCTTTCACACTTCAGCCCACCCCTCTATAATTTAGCTTCTCTCCCAGTCACTCCCCTGACTCTGCTTTGCCTGGATCACCAATAAGTCTGTTGCTAGGGGCGCCTGGGTGGCTCAGTCAGTTAAGTGTCTGCCTTCAGCTCAGGTTGTGATCCTAGGGTCCTGGGATCGAGCCCCAGCATCGGGCTCCCTGCTCAGCGGGGAGTCCGCTTCTCCCTCTCCCTCTGCCCCTCCCCACCTCCACTCCCCCATTTGTGCTCTCTCTCTCAAATAAATAAATAAAATCTTTAAAAAAAAATGTCTGTTGCGAGTCCTGGAAGGCACCGAGACAGCATCGGCATGTCGTTGTCCAAGTCGACCATGGTTCTAGGTTACTGGGATATTCGCGGGCTGGCGCACGCCATCCGCATGCTCCTGGAGTTCACTGATACATCCTATGAGGAGAAACAGTACACGTGCGGGGAAGCTCCCGACTATGATAGAAGCCAATGGCTGGATGTGAAATTCAAGCTCGACCTGGACTTTCCTAACCTGCCCTACCTCATGGATGGTAAGAACAAGATCACCCAGAGCAATGCTATCTTGCGCTACATCGCTCGCAAGCACAATATGTGTGGTGAGACTGAAGAAGAAAAGATTCGAGTGGACATCATGGAGAACCAAATAATGGATTTCCACATGCAGCTGATACGACTGTGCTATAGCCCTGACCTTGACAAACTGAAGCCTCAGTACTTGGAACAGCTACCTGGACAACTGAAACAGTTCTCCTTGTTCCTGGGGAAATTCTCATGGTTTGCAGGAGAAAAGCTCACCTTTGTGGATTTCCTCACCTATGATGTCTTAGATCAGAACCGTCTGTTTGAGCCCAAGTGCCTGGATGAATTTCCAAATCTGAAGGCTTTCATGTGCCGTTTTGAGGCTTTGGAGAAGATCGCTAACTACATGCAGTCTGACCGCTTCCTGAAGATGCCCATCAACAACAAGATGGCCCAGTGGGGCAACAAGAGAACATGCTGAGCAGGAGGTGGACTTGCACTGCTTGTTTTGTTCCATCCTGTCCCTAGGGGGCGTGTAACTCTCTCTTCTCTGGTCTTTTCAATAAATAGCGTTTAGGCTAAAAAAAAAAAAAAAATGTCTGTTGCTAAATCAAATGGGTTCTTTTTTGGTCCTTACCTTTCTTCCTGCAGCTTTTGATATTGTTCATACATTCAGTAAATATTTATCGAGCACAGTGTGCCAGACTGTTTGATGGCAGTGAACCAACCAGGCAAAGTTGCCTGCAGCTGAAGGATGTGTATGTCTTTACTTGGTACAGTTAGGGAGTCAGAATCTTCGGTCACTGCTGACTTGTTTGTGGGTGGTCAACAAGCCCCCTTCTGTGTTCCATGTTTTTTTCCCCCCCTGCCCATGGCTAAAACAGATCATATGATTATTTTTGTTTGTTTTGCCACATGTAGCCGGAGTTACTATATTTAGATACCATTTTCACTTTTCCCCGGATAGAAATCTGAACCTTTCTGAGCAGTTGTCATGAATATGGATAAATTAAGAGAGCCAAATCCTGAACTATACTACTCCTTCTTATATAATTATTAATGATAGATTATGAAAATTGCCTTTGCCTTTTTCTTGCCTTTTTCTGTATAAGAATAATTTGGATTAATTTTATGCCCCCTTATTTGGAAATACCAGGAAGATTTCTATAGAATATTAAATAAGTTTCATTCTATATGTTCAAATAAAAAGCTACTCTGAGGAAAATACTTGATTTTATGAAGACATGATGGTAGCTTCTTGCATATCACCAAAACTGAGTACTTAAGCCTGAGTCGAAGGGAAGGAGTCATCTTGTCTCCTTCCACATATGCATGGTTGTTTTCTGTATTTTCATTCCTTTCCCTAATTCAGTAAAGAAGAAAAAAAAATTTCTCCTACTTCTTCATGCCAAAAAAACAACTCTTGTTTTATTAGTTCTAATGGGAATGTGTTTTGCTTGATGAGTGGAAGCAACCATAATCCTCTTGCTTCCATCCAGGGTAACTGTTTTTGTCTGATAGCTGTTTGTTTACAGCACCAGTTAGCAATTTGTATGGACAGCGCTGCTCTGAATGAAACCCAAATGCCTCTTGGAAGAAAGAAGACGGATTCAGCCCAGCAACTTGCAAAATTTTAAAAACAATTCCTTGTCAAACATGTGAAAAACAACTCTTCCCTCTCCACGACTCAAGGAAAAAAATGAGAAACTATCTTACACCAGATGGTGATTCCTTGCTAGTAAAATAGGCCTGGGCTGACTCGGCTCCATCCCTTTATATTCCCTTTGCAAAACCCACAAAGAACACATTTGGGGCCACTTTTCAGAGTTGGCAACAGTCTCTGTGTTTTAAGGAAATCATATGGACACACACACAAAAAAGCCACAATGGATGAAGGGCTCGGGATCCCCAGAGTCCAGAAACAAGATATATAGGCCTTAAATTCTAGGTCATCAGTTCGAACCTGGCCTGGACCCAAGAATATCCCATCTGTTGCCAGGTTTGGTTACTTGATTAAATTTGGTTAAAACAAATTGAGAAAAGGTTATATTTTCTTGTTGACTAAACCTCTTTTTAAAAAGAAGAAGAGGAAGAAGGAGGAGGGGGAGGAAGTGGAGGGGGAGATGGGGAAGAAAGAAGAAAAGAAAGAGAAGAATTGAAACTGTAAAAAAAAAAAACCCCACCCTTTGGGATGATAAAGTGATTCTTAAATTTGAAATTACTGCAGGTCTAAAAGATTCAATCATTAATTTTAAGGCCAGTACCTTTCTGTACTATTTACATGTAAGGTATTAGAGTGGCTTTCATATATTTAGACGTTATTTAGAGAGGATTTGAATGTGTGTGTGTGTGTGTGTATGTGTGTGTGTGTGTGTGTTAATTACCTTGGCTTTTTTAAAGCTGGAATAGATGCCTCAAGGCACAATGAGACCCTCTCCCTGAAGATGTTGAAGCAGATTCTGGTCAGCCACTTGCTAGGGATGTTGTGAGGAAGATTTAAGCACTAGAATAGTAATTGTATTGGTTAGTGTTAAATCTTTCTTCTTCATCTAAAATCCCATGCATTATGAATCAGTTCCCTTTGCCTGTCATTTTTTAAATTACCTTGATTTGGGGTCTTCCCAGCCACTTGAGGTAATACCTGTCATCTGTTTAGTTTTGCCTTATGTGCAAGAAACCATTGACTGCCTTCGCTAATGTCTTGTTTTATTTCTTTAGGTGTCTGAACACACACAGTTAAGTTGGATCCTCACCTGCATGGTCAGATTACCCCGGTTACAGCATTTACACCAATGGAAGGTAAATGCCAGTGATCTGATTAATAAACAAAAAGGAGTTCAAAGTCCCCACTATGACTGTTTTTTTCTTCCCCTGTTTATTTTTGTGTTCTGCTCTGGGAATCCTGAGTTTACTGGTCTCCCTGGTCTGTTACTCACTAGTGGCCGGAACAGCATCTTAATTTCTTGGCCTCAGGGTATTAAATGGAAAGTAAGAGGGTTCTCCAGGATTCCAACTTAAAAACAGGATAAAAATATCCACATTATTAACTGTTTGATTTTAGCTGTAGGTCGAATCAGAGTGATCTTTGGATAGATTTGGTAATGACTTTGGACCTACCACATTATAATTAACAAACAATTGCAATTTCTGGATTACTGGACCCCGAAGTTGCCTGCCATCGCCATGTAATTAGCCAGCAGTAAGGCTGGAATGTTTTCACTGTGCGGAGAAGGAACAACATATTTTATTTAACATTTAAACATGTTGAGTCCAGGCAACAGTTCAAACCCACAGCAAAATTAAGGCTGTACTTTTTCTAGGAAGTTCAACTGAGAAAGATAAATTGGATAATTCATAGTACTTCATTTCCATTTATTTTTGCAATTGGATAACCTGAGGGTAGGTAGCCCCCAAGTGCGTCAACACTAAATTTCAATTTCAAGCTTCTTTCCAGCATATTTTCAGGGCCATTGGTTTCTTCAAAAGCTGGTTCAGAAGCCTCCAGATCTGTCACAGAGAGAAACAGAGCTTTTAAAGTGACCGTGCCGAAATAAGAGGTTAAGTGGTAATGCTGCAGAATCATTACCTGCCAGGGATTAGAAACAAAATTTTATAATGTTCTCTACCATATTTTGGTTTCAGCCAAGACTTTCTCATTTTATCGAAATACTCTGAGTTGAATACTGAGATCCTTTTCAGAAGAACTGAATACTAATTTAATGGGAAATGTTCCCACTTTAAAATCGTGTCTGAGAACCTACTGATAACACATGACTAGAAAATTCACTAACTCAGGTTTCCCCCACTATTCAAAACTAGAGCATCCCAATGAAACCCTTCATAAGCTGAAATGGAGCAGAGCCAAGAAACAAGTATCATTTCATACAGGCGAAAATCCTCTTCCGGTTTCTTTCAGTTACTGAAAGCAGGCACCAATACATGTCTTTCAGAAAAGCCAAGTGGCATAATGAGAAGTTTCAGGTAGCAAGGGAAACCTATATTCTGGAGAAGCCTTCCCACCAGGCTGTGATTTTTTCTTTTTAAAGGATTATTTATTTATTTTTTAGAGAGAGAAAGAGTGTGAGCGGGGGGAGGGGGGGTTGGCAGAGGGGCTGGAGAGACAGAGAAGCCAACTCCCCACTGAGCACAGAGGCAAAGCAGGGCTCCATCTCACATCCTGAGATCATGACATGAGCCGAAACCAGGAGTGGGTCGCTCAACCGACCGAGCCACCAGGCACCCACTGTGATATTTTATTTGTGGGAAAAACATGGATTTCAAATGCCAGCCTTATCCTAGAGCATGTTACTGCCTTCTCAGGTCATTCCTTCCTTAGCAAATACTGGCGATGCCTTCTGCAACTCTCAAAGCACACTAGGGGCTGGAGGTACAGCAGTCAACAGGACAGACAGATGCACCCACTTTCATGAGGCCTGTAGTCTATTTGCGCAGAGACAGTTGCACAAGCAATCAAGAAGTGTGAAAAGTGATCAGAGGGAGGGGTCCCAGTACTGTAGGAGGATCTAAGAGCACCTCGCTTGGTTTTGATTAAGGGGAAATAGTAGGGTAGAAAGGTGGGGTCAGGGCTGCTAAGGTCACAGTTATTTGTAGGATTCCACAGGGGGTAACACAGATGGGAGGCATCTGGGGCACATAATAGGCACTCACTAAATATTAATGCTCTCCATATCTCCCCTCTTCCTTTGTAATTTCAAGACCCAGTATTCTAATATAAAAAGACTATACATCTCCGGGGGTCCTCCTACACTGTTGGTGGGAATGCAAGCTGGTGCAGCCACTCTGGAAAACAGTATGGAGGTTCCTCAAAAAGTTGAAAATAGAGCTACCATAGGATCCAGCAATTGCACTACTGGGTATTTACCCCAAAGATACAAATGTAGGGATCCGAAGGGGTACATGCACCCCGATGTTCATAGCAGCAATGTCCACAATAGCCAAACTGTGGAAAGAGCCAAGATGTCCATCAACAGATGGATGGATAAAGAAGATGTGGTATACACACACACACACACACACACACACACACACACACACACACACACACA